>NC_069501.1:840948208-841248208 GCF_027579735.1 Bombina bombina
TTACAGGTAAGTATTTAGCTTTAAATAGGAATCATTTATTTAATAAGAGTTAATTTATTTCGTTAGATAAAAATTATATTTAACTTAGGGGGGTGTTAGTGTTAGGGTTAGACTTAGCTTTAGGGGTTAATCCATTTATTAGAATAGCGGTGAGCTCCGGTCGGAAGATTAGGGGTTAATAATTGAAGTTAGGTGTCGGCGATGTTAGGGAGGGCAGATTAGGGGTTAATACTATTTATGATAGGGTTAGTGAGGCGGATTAGGGGTTCATAACTTTATTATAGTAGCGCTCAGGTCCGCTCGGCAGATTAGGGGTTAATAAGTGTAGGCAGGTGTCGGCGACGTTGTGGGGGGCAGGTTAGGGGTTAATAAATATAATATAGGGGTCGGCGGTGTTAGGGGTAGCAGATTAGGGGTACATAGGGATAACGTAGGTGGCGGCGGTTTACGGAGCGGCAGATTAGGGGTTTAAAAAAATATGCAGGGGTCAGCGATAGCGGGGGCGGCAGATTAGGGGTTAATAAGTGTAAGGTTAGGGGTGTTTAGACTCGGGGTACATGTTAGAGTGTTAGGTGCAGACGTAGGAAGTGTTTCCCCATAGGAAACAATGGGGCTGCGTTAGGAGCTGAACGCTGCTTTTTTGCAGGTGTTAGGTTTTTTTTCAGCTCAAACAGCCCCATTGTTTCCTATGGGGGAATCGTGCACGAGCACGTTTTTGAGGCCGGCCGCGTCCGTAAGCAACTCTGGTATCGAGAGTTGCATTTGCGGTAAAAATGCTCTACGCTCCTTTTTTGGAGCCTAACGCAGCATTTGATTAAACTCTCGATACCAGAGTTAAATTTATGGTGCGGCCAGAAAAAAGCCCGCGGAGCGTTAGCAGCCCTTTTACCGCCGAACTCCAAATCTAGGCCTAAAAGTTTTGCTCACTTTATTATAGCTATTTGCACGGAGCAATTATCTCATGCGTCCATCGCCATGTTCTTCCAGGCTCCCCTAAATGCCCTTTTAAGGGCAATGCCCATACAAATGCCCTTTACAGGGCTATGGGGAGCTTAGGTTTTATTTGGGGGTTGGTTGTGTGGGTGGTGGGTTTTACCGTTGGGGGGGTTGTTTGTATTTTTTTTTATAGGTAAAAGAGCTGATTTCTTTTGGGGCAATGCCCTGCAAAATGCCCTTTTAAGAGCTATTGGTAGTTTAGGCTAGGGGCTTTTTTTATTTTGATAGGGCTATTAGATTAGGTGTAATTATTTTAAATATCTTGTAATTTGTTTTGTATTTTGTGTAATTTAGTGGGGTTTTTTTTGCAATTTAGGTATTTGTATTTAATTTAGTTAACTGTATTTAATTTAGGCAATTTATTTATTGGAGTGTAAAGTTGGGTGTTAGTGTAAGAAAACCTACTATTAATAACTAAATAATTCCTATTGAAAACTAAATATTTACCTCTAAAATAAACCCTACGCTAGCTACAATATAACTAATAGTTACATTGTATCTAGCTTAGGGTTTATTTTTTATTTTACAGGTAAATTTGTATTTATTTTAGCTAGGTAGTTATTAAATAGTTAATAACTATTTAGTAACTATTCTACCTAGTTAAAATAAATACAAACTTGCCTGTAAAATAAAAATAAACCCTAAGCTAGATACACTGTAACTATTAGTTATATTGTAGCTAGCGTAGGGTTTATTTTAGAGGTAAATATTTAGTTTTAAATAGGAATTATGTAGTTATTAATAGTAGGTTTTCTTTAGATTTATTTTAATTATATTTAAGTTAGTGGTTGTTAGGGTTAGGGTTAGACTTAGGTTTGACCACTTCCCCATATGCCTGTAAGTGTCTAAGTGTAAAATTAGCTTGATTGGGATAGTTTTTGAGTTTGACGGTATGAGCTTCAAGGTCAAGTTCAGGGCTTTAAGATGTTGAATTGTCTCTGTAGTGATAGGGGATTTGTAACTTTGTCTGTCCGGTCTATGTGTGTACCCCCAAAGGATTTCAGCGGGTGTCTCATACCCTCCCAAATCCGCCTCCATCGTAGTCCAAAGTAAGTCCGGCATATTTTTACCCAAGAGAGAGGTCTGAGCTAGTCTCGCTGAATGATAGTATTCAGTCAAGTTACGCAATCCCACCCCCCCTTTGTCTATGTTATGTCAAAATGTGTGAAGCAATCCTTGCCTTCCTGTCCCCTCTTAGAAATACAACCAGGTCTTTCTGTAGTTTATGAAGATCAAGACCTTTATAGGGAGAGCTCTGAAAAGGTAGGGAATTCTGGGCAGAATATTCATCTTAATGGCCGATAGGCAAACATACCAAGAAAAATTTCCTTTCCTCCACTTCTCCAGATCTCTAGATATAGCTTTATAGATAGGAGTATAATTAAGCTAATAAAGTGTCTCATGCGAGTCTGATACTTAATCCCCAGATATGAGATTGAGGTTTTAGCCCAGGTTAGATCGAAATTGGTTTCAATCAACTTTTTGGTGTGGGCAGGCAAAGAGATAGACAAAGCCTCACACTTGTCCAGATTGACTTTATACCCCAAAATCTTGGAGAAGTCCTGTAAAGTTTGATATAAAAATGGCAGGGACACTAATGGTTTGGTCAGAGTAAGTAGAACATTGTCCGCGAATAGCGAGAGCTTATATTCCACGTTTCTAATCTTTACTCCCAAAATCTCCCCCGAATTTCTAATGTAGGCCGCCAATGTCTCTATACAAAGAGCAAAGAGCAGAGGTGACAGTGGGCATCCCTGATGAGTGCCATTTAATATGTCTATTATTTTAGACTGATAACCAGCCGCTCCGATATTTGCTGTTGGGCATGAATAGATCCCTCCGATAGCTTTCATGAACGCCCCGTCGAAGCCCATTTCCGTCAGGACAGTAAACATGTAGGACCAGTCCACTCTGTCAAACGCCTACTCCGCATCAAAAGATAGGAGCAGAGAAGGCATTTTTAATGTTCTAAGAAACTCAGCCAGGGTAACCGTGCGTCTCACATTATCGGGAGCTTCACGATTGGCAATAAAGCCCACCTGGTCCGGATGTATCAGCCGGGGTAGTATCTTTTTCAGCCTATTTGCCAGGATCTTGGTAAATATCTTGAAATCCTGGTTAATCAGAGATATCGGTCTATTGTTTTTGCATACCTCCAAATTCTTTCCCGTTTTAGGAATAACTACTATTTTTGCCCTAACAATATCTGGAGGTACTATATTGCCCTGCATCATATCATTACAGAATTTTTGTAGGTAGGGAGCTAATTCTGTTTTATAAATCTTGTAGTATCTTGTAGCGGACCCACCGCTTTGCCTGTTTTGAGATCTTTTATTACTGTCAGTATTTCTGCTAGCGTTTTCTCAGCATTTAACTCCTTCCTCTCCACCTCCGTTACAGTTTTTAATTTAGCTTTGTCTAAGAATTGTCTAGTCAAATTTTTAGTATGGGTAGACTGAGTAACCTTTCAGTCATCATATAGAGTGCTATAATAGTCTGCAAAGATATCTGCAATCTCCTGAGGGTGTGAGGTATATGAGCCGTCATTTTAAACTATTTTAGGTATAGAGAAGGTTTTTATTATTTCTCTTAATTTATTAGCTAGATATTTATCAGGCTTGTTAGAGTAAAGGAAATAATTTGCCTTCAGTTTCTGGGTCACTCTAACTGAAGACTCAGTTAGCAACTTAAGCAACACTTTCTTTTAACTTGTAGCCATCTAAAAGTCTCCTCCGCCCTGGTCTGTTGATGTTGTTTCTCCAAGTCCCCTATTTTTTTTTTGAAGGATATCTATCAAGGCCCTATACTTCTTAATTTTGTCTGATTTTTCTTTTATTTGCAACCCTCTTATATAGGGTTTATGAACTGCCCACTCAGTCAGTTTATTAGAGGTAGACCCCTCATTCAAATGCCAATATTCTTTAAGAGCCTAAGTTTATCTCAAACTATCCCTGGGTCAAACGTCCATGTATGCTGTCTGTTGACATTGATTATACCAGTCAAATCAATCTGGACAAGGGAGTGGTCAGATCATACACATGGATGAATGGAGGAAGCTATTATATTTGGGATCATCACCTGGCTTAAAAAAATAAAATCCAGCCTAGAAAATGAATAGCATGGGAATAGTATGTGAAGTAATTTGTGCGCCCATATATGGCTTCCCAGGAGTCTATCACATTGTGTTCCGCTAGGGACTCTTTTATTGCTTTAGCAACCGTGTTATGTCTGCGTTGTTTTTTTTGTTAGTTTATCTTTGCCTGTAGCTGTATATGGGGAGAGAGGGATGTTAAAGTCCCCCACTAATATTATTCTAGACTGGGACCATTGAGTTAATTTATTTGTTACTTGTCTGAAAAATACTTCTGGCTTCTCATTTGGGGCATGCACATTACACATAGGGTGATCTAAGCGTTCTGCATATTACCCCGTACTATTAAGTATCTACCCATGGGATCCGCAATGACCTCCTTGGTTATAAATTGGAGTGAGCGGCGTATGAGAATAGAGACTCCCCTTTTCTTTTGGTCTATAACCGAGTGAAAGTGGAGGGGATAGTCTTTCGTCTAGGATTTGGGTATGTGAACTTTGATGAAGTGAGTTTCCTGCAGGAAAATTATGTGAGCATGAGCTTTAGAATACTGATTTAAAGCTGTGCTACGCTTTATGTCCATGTTTAGACCTCTCACATTATGTGTGATCAAATGTATAGTATGTATCATTGGTATTGACCTCTGCCCCTTTGTCCTCCCAACTGCATCTGTACGTATGTCTTGGAGCTGCTCCCCTTTACTACCCCATCTTCTGTTTCCATAGTGTAGGCCTCAAATCTTTCTGAACAGTTTTGTGAACCACATTGAATAACAAGAATAGAACTTAGAAAACTATAATTTAACCTGGTTGAAACAAACAAACTTGACTGCAGGTAGATCACCCGCTTGTGAAAATGTCTATACATTAAAAGAACAACATTATTAACCATGCTTAGAGCTTCATAAGATGTAACAGTTCACAATTAAATTAGTGTTTATTCAAAAAAGATAAAATAGTAATTTGTAGAAGTGAGGTCAGAAACATTATACTCATCTGCCCCTTGGTCATCCATCTGAAGAGGTGGAACAGAGCTTATCCATCTGTTGATTACCCAAAACAAGATTCAAGTCTTTTGTTTCTTTTTTGCATTTCTTGACCACTTCTGCCTCTGAGCCGAAGATCTGAGCTGGGAACCCCTGGTTTCAGTTTCTTCTTTGGATGGAGATGGTAGATCCAGGGCCTCCAACCCAAGTTGCTTGCAGATTTCAGGGATCTCTTGGATTGATCTAATGGTGAGGGTTGTGAACTCATGGAGGATGTGAAGGGCAAAAGGGAAGCCCCATCTGTAGTTTACTTGGTGTTTTCGGAGAAGGGTAGTCAGCGGTCTTAAATTACTTCTTCTTTGCAGGATCCACACACATAAATCTTGATAGAACTGTACAATACACCCTTGAAATTTAAATGTAGGGTTTTTCCTGGCCGCCATCAATATAGACTCTTTTTCTTGAAATCTAAACATTTTCATGATCACATCACGTGGTGGACTATCCCCTTTAGAATGAGCCCGTAGTGCTCTATCTGGAAGGCACTGGTATCATTTAGTCCCATGATCACCTTGAAAAGCTGTTTTAGGTAGGTCTCCAGGTCAGGAGAGGTGACCGACTTAGGGACCCCTTTTAACCTAATGTTACATCTTTGGCTCTTGTTCTGAAGGTCTTCCAGCTTTTTCTGGGTGAGCTCTATGGATTGATTTTGTGAGGAGACCTCTGTTGATATAGAAGTAACTTCGTCCTGAACCAAACTTTCATTATCTTCCAGACTAGAAACTCTGTTGCCAAGATCTTAGATATCTTGCTTAATGTCAGCTAGACTGCTGGCCACTGTAGTATGCATGGCATCTATCTTCTCCCACAATTTATCAAAATTTTCGGAAATATTTTGCTTCAAAACCAATGCCTTAATATCGGCCCTTGTTACCGGAATGAGATCTTCTTCAAAATTAATAGAATTATTTTCTGAATCCATATCTTCCTCTTCTATTGACTTCTGTGTATCGTTAGTTTTCTCACCCCTAGCAGATTTAAAAAATAGGCTTGCTGCAGATGACTTCCCTAGCATGTTAGGCTTATTCTGCTTCCTAGCTGACATTTTTATTCTGTTGACCACCCTCTACTCTGGGGTCTACTGTCTTGGGAGCTCTGTCTCCTTTTTCTGAGACTATCAGTGCCTATGCTGCAATGAGGAACTTGGCCCTAACTCGTGGCTAAACCCAGGCTGCCTCTTGTGTTCCAGCCTACCTCTTCTTTGATCATCTAAACCATTAGCCTGAGGAACGATGTTAGTTATTTTACATATAGCCCTTTTTGTTTGCTTTCTTTCCTCTCCCTTTTTTTTATACGAAAACTAACACTGCTTATGTGTCTTCAAATTAAGCCCTCTGCCTTCTCTTTAATCCTATTAATTGTGTAGCTGGTCTAAGGCAGTTATTGGGCTATTAGTAGCGTTAACCTGGTTTCATAATTACGTGGCTAACAGCTGCATCTATCCGTTGCTAGCCTCCTTAGTCTCTGAACTATCTGGTCTATTAGTGAAATTGGTGAGGGTTCATACCTTTATATTACTTTTTATCACTGTCCCCCTCTGCCTTCTGCCTTTCTGTTCTGAGCCAGAGCTCCGTTGCAACTCACGGAACCCTCCACGTGGGTGTGCGAGATGGCCGTTCCTTTCAGCCCCTGTGAAACGGACTGATTCTAGTGCAGGGAAGTGGGGAATCCTCCCCCTCGATCAACACAACAATCTCCATCTGTTAGAGCTTGCTTCTCCACTACTCCTATGTGTAAAACACTGAAACACTTAAAGTTTTGCTCACTTTATTATAGCTATTTGCACGGAGCAATTATCTCATGCGTCCATCGCCATCTTCTTCCAGGCTCCCCTAAATGCCCTTTTAAGGGCAATGCCCATACAAATGCCCTTTACAGGGCTATGGGGAGCTTAGGTTTTATTTGGGGGGTTGGTTGTGTGGGTGGTGGGTTTTACTGTTGGGGGGTTGTTTGTATTTTTTTTATAGGTAAAAGAGCTGATTTCTTTTGGGGCAATGCCCTGCAAAAGGCCCTTTTAAGGGCTATTGGTAGTTTAGGCTAGGGGCTTTTTTTTATTTTGATAGGGCTATTAGATTAGGTGTAATTATTTTAAATATCTTGTAATTTGTTTTGTATTTTGTGTAATTTAGTGGGGTTTTTTTGTAATTTAGGTATTTGTATTTAATTTAGTTAACTGTATTTAATTTAGGCAATTTATTTATTGGAGTGTAAGGTTAAGTGTTAGTGTAAGAAAACCTACTATTAATAACTAAATAATTCCTATTGAAAACTAAATATTTACCTCTAAAATAAACCCTACGCTAGCTACAATATAACTAATAGTTACATTGTATCTAGCTTAGGGTTTATTTTTTATTTTACAGGTAAATTTGTATTTATTTTAGCTAGGTAGTTATTAAATAGTTAATAACTATTTAGTAACTATTCTACCTAGTTAAAATAAATACAAACTTGCCTGTAAAATAAAAATAAACCCTAAGCTAGATACAATGTAACTATTAGTTATATTGTAGCTAGCGTAGGGTTTATTTTAGAGGTAAATATTTAGTTTTAAATAGGAATTATGTAGTTATTAATAGTAGGTTTTCTTTAGATTTATTTTAATTATATTTAAGTTAGTGGTTGTTAGGGTTAGGGTTAGACTTACGTTTAGGGGTTAATAACTTTAGTATAGTGGTGGCGACATTGGGGGCCGCAGATTAGGGGTTAATAAATGTAGATATGTGCGGCGATGTTAGGGGCAGCAGATTAGGGGTTAATAATATTTAACTAATATTTGTGATGTGGGAGTGTGGTGGTTTAGGGGTTAAGATGTTTAGTATAGTGGCGGCGATGTCCGGAGCGGCAGATTAGGGGTTAATATTTGTATTTTAGTGTTTGCGATGCGGGAGGGCCTCGGTTTAGGGGTTAATAGGTAGTTTATGGGTGTTAGTGTACTTTTTTAACACTTTAGTTATGAGTTTTATGCTACAGCTTTGTAGTGTAAAACACTTTTTGGCCTAAAAAAAAAAGCTTGTAATACCAGCGGAATGGAAGTCCCATTGAAAAAAGACTTTACGAAAATTGCGTAAGTTAATTTGCGGTACGGCCAAAAAAGTGTGCGGGACAGCTGTACCTACAAGACGCGTAATAGCAGCGGTAGTAAAAAAGCAGCGTTATGAGCCTTAACGCTGTATTTTTACTCATGACGCAAAACTCGCAATCTAGCCGATGGGGATTAGGTTTAATTTTTTTTTTTTTTATAAATAATTTTTATTGAGGTTATATATGTGTGGTACAGCTTATACGATGTAAAATGAATATACATTATAAAGACTTAGCATCGCATTCAAAAATACAAAAACTTTGCGAGGGGAGGCTGAAGAGTACCTCCTCTCTTAAAACCTCATTTTTACAGAGGTCACCTTTTGTTTACATATTTTCATTCTATGGATCTTCTGACTGTTCCACAATAAACAATAAAGGTGGGACCTTTGGGATAACAGTTTAGTCTACTAAGACACCTCATCAGTACAGTATTACGGACTCTTGTGGGGGGGAAATGTCAAGTCTCCACTCTGCTTAAATATATTAATACCGTGCGATAGCCCGGCTTCCTCCGCACCTGGCTTGTCTAGGGGGGGGGGGGGGGAGGCTTAAAGGTTGCATATCGGAAATCATCTAGGGTCTGGTACGGCATAAGGGGTAGAGGTTTAGGAGGTCTCATCTGTTGGCAACTATTCTAATCCGACTGGTCAACCCAACTATGGAATTTTACGGGTCCACAGAGATTCCCACGGTTCCCATATAAGGCAGTAGTCATTTAATTGTCTGTGTTCTCTAAAGACATAGTTTTCCAGATTTTTAATATGGTTTACACAGTCCACTACACAGTCCACTAATTTTTTTATTTTTTAAAAATTCGGTTAATTATTTTATGTAATGTTAGACTTTTTTATTTTGTGTAATCTCAGATTAATTTAAATTTTTATTTTTTTTATTTTTAAGTAATGTTAGCTTTTTATTTTTATTGTAACTTAGTAATTTTTAATTTAGGTAATTGGGGTTAATTTAGGGGATGTTAGTTTTGTAGGTTTAGTAATTTAATTAACTATTTGTGTTGTGGGGGTTTGGCGGATTAGGGGTTAATAGTTTTATTAAGTTTGTTGTGATGTGGGTTTATGGCAGATTAGGGGTTAATATACTTTATTAGGTTTATTGTGATGTGGGTTAATGGCGGATTAGGGGTTCATATACTTTATTAGTTATTGCGGTGGGGGATTGCGGTTGACAGGTAGATAGATATTGCCCATGCATTAGGTGTTAGTTATTTTTAGGAGGTAGATAGATATTGCACATGGGTTAGGTGTTAGTTAATATTTTTAGGCAGTTACGGGAGTTACGGTGCTCACATACTCAGCGTAAGGCTTGCTGCACCTGCCTATGTGTGGTGAGGTGAAAATGGAGTAAAATTTCTCCATTTTCGCCACGTAAGTCCTTGTGGCGCAGTTCTATGTTAGTTTATGGGAGTAAAAATTGCGGCTGACGGGTGAAATATACGTGCCGCATTTATATGCGACGCTGTATATGTGATACCAAAACCGTGTAAAAACTGGCATCACCAGCTTTTGCGGGCAACGCCGCATATGTAATCTTGTCCAATGGTGGGATCTTCACAGGGAAACTTCTATCATAGTACACTGACAAGTGTTGACTTCCTCTTCATGAAACCAAAGACCTTCAGAGGGCAAGCAGACTACATGCTACTGTGTTAGTGACATGACTTTTGTAAAGAGGAATTGAGCACAGTGTTTTAGGGACTTTTTGTTTTGTATTGGAAGATTTAGTCATACATTAATTTTTACATGTACATGTCTTAATTTTCAATTAAGGTCAGCCTTTGATGGAAATATAATCACTGAGATAATCTGTAATGGATCATATTACTGAATGAGACTTATCAAGCAGATGTGGATAAACTTTTGAAAACATCTTTTGGGACAACTAAAAAGGTATATGATCTTTGTAAACTTTAACTTAGTATAATGACAGAATGTAAATTTAGCCCTGCACAACCCAGTGACTCATACGTACAGCTAGCACAAGAGAAATACAAATGACAGGCCTCTCTAAAATTAAAATGTGGTGCATGACATAGTTTGGGGTTTTTTCATCCAGAAACACCCAAAGAAAAAAAACATAATTTATGTAAGAACTTACCTAATAAATCTATTTATTTCATATTGGCAAGAGTCCATGAGCTAGTGACATATGGGATATACAATCCTACCAGGAGGGGCAAAGTTTCCCAAACCTCAAAATGCCTAAATAATACACCCCTCACCCCACCCACAATTCAGTTAAATGAGTAGCCAAGTAGTGGGGTAATTAAATAAGGAGTAAAAAATAAAATTGTGCTTTTATACAAAATCATAACCACCAAAAAAAGGGTGGGCCTCATGGACTCTTGCCAATATGAAAGAAATGAATTTATCAGGTAAGTTCTTACATAAATTATGTTTTCTTTCATGTAATTGGCAAGAGTTCATGAGCTAGTGACGTATGGGATAGAAATACCCAAGATGTGGAAGACCACAGAAGAGTCACTAGAAAGGGAGGGATAAAATAAAAACAGCTATTTCCGCTGAAAAAATAAAATCCACAAAAAAATAAGTCTTTCTCATAAATTTCACAAAAAAAAAAATTAAATCATAAGCAGAAGAATCAAACTGAGACAGCTGCCTGAAGAACTTTTCTACCAAAGACTGCTTCAGAAGAAGCAAATACATCAAAACAGTAAAATTTTGTAAATGTATGCAAAGAAGACCAAGTTGCTGCTTTGCAAATCTGATCAACGGAAGCTTAATTCTTAAAAGCCCAAGAAGTGGTGACTGATCTAGTAGAATGAGCTGTAATTCTCTGAGGCGGAGACTGTCCCTCCTCCAAATAAGCCTTGTGAATCAAAAGTTTTAACCAAGATGCCGAAGAAATGGCAGAGGCTTTCTGAGCTTTCCTAGGACCAGAAAAAAACAACAAATAGACTAAAAGTCTTCCTGAAATCTTTAGTAGCTTTGATATAATATTTCAAAGCTCACACTTACAACATCCAAAGAATGTAAAGATCTTTCAAGAATATTCTTAGGATTAGGACACAAGGAAGGAACAACAATTTACCTACTAATGTTGTTAGAAATCACAACCTTAGGAAGAAATTTAAACAAAGTCTTCAAAACAGTCTTATCCTGATGAAAAATCAGAAAAGGAGACTCACAAGAGAGAGCAGACAATTCAGAAACTATTCTAGCTGAAGAGATAGCTAAAAGAAACAACACTTTCCAAGAAAGTAGTTTAATATCCAAAGAATGCATAGGCTCAAAAGGAGGAGCCTGTAAAGCCTTCAAAACCAAATTAAGACTCCAAGGAGGAGAGATTGATTTAACAACAGGCTTAATAAGAACCAAAGCCTGAGCAAAACAGTGAATATCATGAAGTTTAGCAATCTTTCTATGAAATAAAACAGAAAAAGCAGAGATGTGTCCCTTTAAAGTACTTGCAGACAAACCTTTATCCAAACCATCCTGAAGAAAGTGTAAAATTCTAGGAATTTTAAAAGAATGCCAAGAGAATTTATGAGAAAAACACCATGAAATATAAGTTTTCCAAACTCGATAATTAATCTTCCTTGAAACAGACTTATGAGCCTGTAGCATAGTATTAATCACTGAGTCAGAGAAACCTCTATGACTAAGCACTAAGTGTTCAATTTCCATACCTTCAAATTTAGCGATTTGAGATCCTGATGGAAAAACGGCCCTTGAGACAGAAGGTCTGGCTTTAAAGGAAGTGGCCAAGGTTGGCAACTTGACATCCGGACAAGATCTGCATACCAAAACCTGTGAGGCCATGCTGGTGCTATCAGAAACACATGCAATTGTTCCATTATGATCTTGGAGATCACCCTTGGAAGAAGAACTAAAGGTGGGAAAATGTAAGCAGGTTGGTAAAACCAAGGAACTGCTAACGCATCCACCATCTCCGCCTAAGGATCCCTGGACCTAGAAAGATACATGGGAAGCTTTTTGTTTAGATGGGAAGCCATCAGATCTATTTTGGGAAGACCCCACATCTGTACAATCTGACAAAATACATCTAGACGGAGAGACCACTCCCCTGGATGTACAGACTGAGGACTGAGATAAACCGCTTCCCAGTTGTCTACACCTGGGATATGTATCACAGAAATTAGACATGAGTTAGATTTCACCTAAGAAAGTATCCGAGATACTTATTTCAATGCTAAAGGACTGCGGAATCCCACCCTGATGATTGACATATGCCACAGTTGTGATATTGTCTGTCTGAAAATAAATGAATGATTCTCTCTTTAATAGAAGCCAAGCCTGAAGAGCCCTGAAAATAGCACGGAGTTCTAAAATATTGATTGGTAACCTCACCTCTTGAGGATTCCAAACTCCTTGTGCTGTCAGAGACCCCCAGACAGCTCCCCAACCTGTGAGACTTGCATCTGTTGAAATCACAGTCCAGGAAGGACGAACAAAAGAGGCCCCTTGAATAATCCAATGATGGTCCAACAACCAGAACAGAGAGGGTTGAATGTTGGGATTTAAGTATATAAATTGTGATATCCGAATATAATCCCTGCACCATTGATTCAGAATGCAAAGCTGCAGAAGTCTTATATGAAAATGAGCAAAGGGGATCGCATCCGATGCTGCAGTCATGAGACCTAAAACTTCCATGCACATAACCACTGAAGAGAATGATCGAGACAGGTTTTCGACAGGCAGAAACCAATTTAATTTGTCTCTTGTCTGTTAAAGACAGAATCATGGACACTGAATCTATCTGGAAACCTAAAAAGGTGACACTTGTCTAAGGAATCAATAAACTCTTTGGTAAATTGATCCTCCCACCATGTTTTTGAAAAAACAACACAAATTGATCTGTGTGAGATTCTGCTAAATGAAAAGATTGAGCCAGTACCAAGATATCGTCCAAATAAGGAAACACTGCAATACCCTACTCTCTGATTACAGATAGAAGGGCACCGAGAACCTTCGAAAAGATTATTGGAGCTGTTACTAGGCCAAATGAAAGAGCAACAAGTTGGTAAATGCTTGTCTAGAAAAGAGAATCTCAGAAACCGATAGTGGTCTGGATGAATCGAAATATGAATATACGCACCCTGTAAGTCTATTGAGGACATGTAATGACCTTGCTGAACAAAAGGCAGAATAGTCCTTATAGTCACCATCTTGAAAGTTGGGACCCTTACATTTTGATTCAAAAACTTCAGATTTAGAACTGGTCTGAAAGAATTTTCCTTCTTCGGGACAATGAATAGATTTGAATAAAAACCCAAACCCTGTTCCAGAAGTGGAAGTGGTACAATTACCCCTGAAAGCTCTAGATCTGAAACACACTTCATAAAGGACTGAGCTTTCACAGGATTTGTTGGAACATGAGAGAGAAAAAATCTTCTCACAGGAGGTCTTATTCTGAAACCTATTCAATACCCCTGAGAGACAATATTCTGAATCCAATGATTCTGAACAGAACCTGCCCAAAAGTCTTGAACAAAAATTCAATCTGCCCCTCACCAGCAGAACTGGATTGAGGGCCGTACCTTCATGCAGTCTTGGAGGCTGGCTTTGGTTTCTTACAAGGCTTGGATTTATTCTAACTCGAAGATGGCTTCCAATTGGAGCCAGAGTCCTTAGGGGAAGGAGTGGTTTTCTGTTCTCTATTCTGACGAAAGGAATGAAACCAATTAAAAGCTTAATATTTACCCTTAGACTTTTTATATTGGGGCAAAAAATCTCCCTTCCCCCCAGTAATAGTGGAAATGATAGAATCCAACTGGGAACCAAACAAATTATTACCCTGGAATGATAGAGATAGTAACCTAGATTTAGATACCATGTCAGTCAGCATTCCATGATTTGAGCCATAAAGCTCTTCTAGCTAAAATAGCCAAAGACATAGATTTAACATCAATCTTGATGATATCAAAAATAGCATCACAGATAAAATGATTAGCATGTTGAAGCAAACCATGCTATGCAAATCAGAATCTTTTTCCCGGTGTGCTAAGCTATCCAATCAAAAAGTTGATGCAGCCACAACATCAGTCATAGAAATGGCAGGTCTGAGAATATGGCCAGAATGTAAATAAGCTTTCCTTAGATAAGATTCAATTCTCCTATATAAAGGATCCTTAAAAGAGGTACTATCTTCCATAGGAATATTAGTATGCTTTGCAAAAGTAGAAATAGCCCCATCAACCTTAGGGACTTTTTGGCAAAGGATACAACTTTTTAAACCTTAAAGAAGGAACAAAAGAAGTACCAGGCTTAGACCATTCCTTAGCAATCACATCAGAAATAGCATCAGGAACAGGAAAACCTTAGGAGTAATCACAGGAGGTTTATAGACATAATTTAAATGTTTACTGGATTTATTATCAAGAGGTCCAGACTCCTCAATATCCAAAGTTATCAACACTTCTTTTAACAAAGAACAAATATACTCAATCTTAAAAAAAGATGATTTATCAGTGTCAATGTCTGAAGTAGGATCTTCCGAATCAGAGAGATCCTCATCAGAGTTGGATTTATCAGTATGTTGTCGGCCATTAAAAATGTCATCAGTATTAAGTATTAAGAGAAGTTTTAAAAGACCTTTTACGTTTATTTGAAGGTGGTATAGCAGCCATAGCCTTCTGTATTGTATCAGCAATATAATTTTTCATATCAACAGGGACATAATGTACTTTAGATGTTGAAGGAACAACAGATACTGTACTAGCACTAATAGAAACCTTTTCTGCATGCAAAAGCTTATCATGACAACTGTTACATACTACAGCTGGAGATATTGGCCCCTAGTTATCAAGCCGTCAACCTCAAATACGCTGGAATTCTGCAGCGTATTTGTGGCAAGGCTGATTCGCCTTAGTTATCAAAGGCTAGAGACCGGCAAAAGTAGAATTTAGAGACGTAAGCTTCGATCCACCGGACTCAGACCGACACAGATCGATTCTTACGTCACTCCAGATGTTCTGCACACAAGTTCGGCACAATCTGACTACTTTTGCTAGTTATAAAAAAACTAGCAGGTACGCTCGGCACTTTTCCAGCTAAGCGTACCTGGTTTTCAACCCGCCGCCCTGGAGGCAGCGGATCCCATAGGAATCAATGGGAGTCTGACCATAGCAAATGTTCATGTTCGCTGCTGCCCGACATCCCATTGATTCCTATGGGAGATGTCTGCACCTAACACCCTAACATGTACCCCGAGTCTAAACACCTCTAATCTGTCCCCCCTACACCGCCACAACTAAATAAATGTATTACCCCCTAAACCGCCGCTCCCGGAGCCCACTGCCACTATAATAAACTGATTAACCCCTAAACCGCCGCTCCCGGACCCCGCCGCCACCTACATAATACTTATTAACACCTATCCTGCCCCCCTACACCGCTGACACTATAATAAAATTATTAACCCCTAAACCTAAGTCTAACCCTAACCCTAACACCCCCCTAACTTAAATATTAATTAAATAAATCTAAATAAATATTACTCTTATTAACTTAATTAATCCTATTTAAAACTAAATACTTACCTGTAAAATAAACCCTAAGATAGCTACAATGTAATTAATAATTACATTGTAGCTATTTTAGGGTTTATATTTATTTTACAGGTAACTTGGTATTTATTTTAGCTAGTTAGAATAGTTATTAAATAGTTATTAACTATTTAATAACTACCTAGCTAAAAGAAATACAAAATTACCCCGTAAAATAAATCCTAACCTAAGTTACAATTAAACCTAATGCTACACTATCATTAAATTAATTAAATAAATTACCTACAAATAACTACAATTACATAAACTAACTAAAGTACAAAAAATAAAAAAGCTAAGTTACAAAAAATAAAAAAGCTAAGTTACAAAAAATAAAAAAATAAGTTACAAATGTTTAAAAAATATTGCAATTTTAAGTTACTTACACCTAATCTAAGCCCCCTAATAAAATAACAAAGCCCCCCAAAATAAAAAAATGCCCTACCCTATTCTACATTAAAAAGTTAACAGCTCTATTAACTTACCAGCCCTAAAAAGGGCCTTTTCCGGGGCATGCCCCAAAGAAATCAGCTCTTTGCCTGTAAAATAAAAATACAAACCCCTCCAAACATTAAAACCCACCACCCACACACCCCTACTCTAACCCAAACCCCCCTTAAATAAACCTAACACTACCCCCCTGAAGATCATCCTACCTTTAGCCGTCTTCAGCCAGCCGACCACCGATGGAACAGAAGAGGAGATCCGCAGAGGCAGAAGTCATCATCCAAGGGGCGCTGAAGAAGTCTTCCATTCGATTGAAGTCATCATCCAAGGGGCGCTGAAGAAGTCTTCCATCTGACTGAAGTCATCATCCAGGCGGCGTCTTCAATCTTCATCCATCCAGAGCGGAGCAGAGCCATCTTTGGAACAGCCGACGCTGAGCCATCCTCTTCTACCGACGGACTAACGACGAATGACGGTTCCTTTAAGGGACGTCATCCAAGATGGCGTCCCTCGAATTCCGATTGGCTGATAAGATTCTATCAGCCAATTGGAATTAAGGTAGGAAAAATCTGATTGGCTGATTTAATCAGCCAATCAGATTAAAGTTCAATCTGATTGGCTGATCCAATCAGCCAATCAGATTGAGCTCGCATTCTATTGGCTGATCAGAACAGCCAATAGAATCCGAGCTCAATCTGATTGGCTGATTAAATCAGCCAATCAGATTTTTCCTACCTTAATTCCGATTGGCTGATAGAATCCTATCAGCCAATCGGAATTCGAGGGACGCCATCTTGGATGACATCCCTTAAAGGAACCGTCATTCATCGTTAGTCCATCGGTAGAAGAGGATGGCTCCGCGTCGGCTTGTCTGAAGATGGCTCCGCTCCGGATGGATGAAGATTGAAGACGCCGCCTGGATGATGACTTCAATCGGATGGAAGACTTCTTCAGCGCCCCTTGGATGATGACTTCAATCGGATGGAAGACTTCTTCAGCGCCCCTTGGATGATGACTTCAATTGGATGGAAGACTTCTTCAGCACCCCTTGGATGATGACTTCTGCCGCTGCGGATCTCCTCTTCTGTTCCATCGGTGGTCGGCTGGCTGAAGACGGCTAAAGGTAGGATGATCTTCAGGGGGGTAGTGTTAGGTTTATTTAAGGGGGGTTTGGGTTAGAGTAGGGGTGTGTGGGTGGTGGGTTTTAATGTTGGGGGGTTTGTATTTTTATTTTACAGGCAAAAGAGCTGATTTCTTTGGGGCATGCCCCACAAAAGGCCCTTTTTAGGGCTGGTAAGGTAATAGAGCTGTTAACTTTTTAATGTAGAATAGGGTAGGGCATTTTTTTTATTTTGGGGGGCTTTGTTATTTTATTAGGGGGCTTAGATTAGGTGTAAGTAGCTTAAAATTGTTGTAATATTTTTGAAATGTTTGTAACATTTTTTTTTATTTTTTGTAACTTAGCTTTTTTTATTTTGTGTACTTTAGTTAATTTAATTGTATTTAATTGTAGTTATTTGTAGGTAATTTATTTAATTAATTTAATGATAGTGTAGTGTTAGGTTTAATTGTAACTTAGGTTAGGATTTATTTTACAGGTGATTTTGTATTTCTTTTAGCTAGGTAGTTATTAAATAGTTAATAACTATTTAATAACTATTCTAACTAGCTAAAATAAATACCAAGTTACCTGTAAAATAAATATAAACCCTAAAATAGCTACAATGTAATTATTAATTACATTGTAGCTATCTTAGGGTTTATTTTACAGGTAAGTATTTAGTTTTAAATAGGAATAATTTATTTAATGATAGTGTAGTGTTAGGTGTAATTGTAACTTAGGTTAGTTTTTAATTTACAGGTAATTTTCTCTTTATTTTAACTAGGTAGGTATTAAATAGTTAATAACTATTTAATAGCTATTGTGCCTAGTTAAAATAAATTGAAAGTTGCCTGTAAAATAAAAATAAATCCTAAGATAGCTACAATATAATTATTATTTATATTGTAGCTATATTAGGGTTTATTTTAAAGGTAAGTATTTAGTTTTAAATATGATTAATTTAGTTAATAAGAGTAATATTTATTTAGATTTATTTAATTAATATTTAAGTTAGGGGGGTGTTAGGGTTAGGTTTAGGGGTTAATAATTTTATTATAGTGGCGGCAGTGTAGGGGGGGCAGGATAGGGGTTAATAAATGTATTATAGGTTGTGGCGGTGTAGGGGGGCAGGATAGGGGTTAATACATTTATTATAGGTGGCGACAGTGTAGGGGGGCAGATTAGGGGTTAATAAGTTTAATATAGGTGGCGGCGGGGTCCGGGAGTAGCGGTTTAGGGGTTAAACAATTTATTTTGTTGCGGCGGGGTCCGGGATCGGCAGGATAGGGTTTAATAAATTTATTATAGGTGGCGGCGGTATAGGGGGGCAGGATAGGGGTTACTAGATATAATGTAGGTGGCGGTGGGCTCTGGGAGTGGCGGTTTAGGGGTTAATACATTAATTATAGTTGCGGCGGTGTCCAGGAGTGGCGGTTTAGGGGTTACTAACTTTATTTAGTTGCGGGGGACTCCGGTGGTGACGGTATAGGGGGTAGAACAGTGTAGTTTAGTGTAGGTGCTTAGTGAAAGGCTAGCAATAAAGCTGGGAAAAAGCCGAAGAGCAGCGAGATCGGATGAGTGATAACTATCACAGTCCACTGCTCATCGCACTTGGTGCGCGGCTTTTTGACAGCTTTATTGATAACTTTGTCGAGATTATTCAGGTCCGCGGCAACGATGGTAGGCGAGCTTAGGCGGGCATATTGGGGCCGGCGAAGGCAGGTAAGTAGACATGTTGATAACTAGAGGCCACTATCTCCACTAGTTTACAACAGATACACTTAGCTTTGGAAGAACTGTGTTCAGGCAGCATAGTTCCTACAGCAGTTTCTGAGACAGGATCAGATTGAGACATCTTGAAAAATGTAAAAGAAAAAAATAACATTTAAACAGAAATATCTTATTTCCACATATAGCAGTTTCAGGAATGGGAGAAAATGCAAATGCTAAAATTGACAAAAAAGCAAATAGTATAGCCCTCTGAGCATAAAGAAGGCAAGGAGCATACAGGAAGTGGGGTAAAATAAAATTAATTTTTTTGGCGCCAAGTATGAAGCACGATGCAAAAAGAAGTGTAAAAATTTTTTTCGCAGCAACAAACAATTTCACGCCAAACAACCTTGCATCAACTAAGACACAGGAAATTATGAACTTGCGTCATTACAGACGCACATTCACGCCAAAATATTCTCGCGCCAAAAATGACGCAATAAATAACAGCATTTTGCACCCTTGGGAGCCTAATTTGCCCGCAAGTTTTTCAAAAGAAAAAACAAGTCAAATTGGAAAAAAGACTATACCCCAGGTTCGACAAACTTCCTAAAACATGATTCCCATAACGAAACTGCCAGACTGCAAAGGGAAATATATAAAGACCTGACTCATGGCAAATATAAGTAAAAAACATATATTTAAAACTTTATTTTAGTACATAAAGCGCCAAACCATAGCTGAGAGTGTCTTAAAATAATGATACATACTTACCGAAAGACACTCATCAACATATAACAGATAGCCAAATCAGTACTGAAAACTAACAGCAGTGGTAATGGTATATAAGAGTATATCGTCAATCTGAAAAGGGAGGTAGGAGATTAATCCCTATGTCTGATAACAGAGAACCCTTGAAAAGATTCCTTGCGAGGGAAACCATAAAATCAATAGGTGATATGCTCTTCACATCCCTCTAACAAACACTGTACTCTGAGAGGAATTGGGCTTCAGAATGCTTAGAAGCGCTTATCATAGAAGAAATCATAAAAATCAAGCACAAACTTAATTCCCACGAACGCTGAACCGCTGCAAGCCCTTTAGCCGGTTTCTCAATTAACCGGAAATGTGTGGGAAGAATAGTAGTGGAGCACTGGGGGTGCACGCCGCTGTTAGCAGCCGGTTCCGCTGCTTGTAATCCCAGAAAAACGAAAAAATGCGGCAGCAACAAGCAGAGTAAGAAGTAATTTAAAAATCAAATACTTTATTTCACATATCTTAAAAAAGCCAATTGGCAAAGAATACAAAGGGTAGCAGGTGATAAACCTCCTTACATGTTTCGTGCCTATGCTCGGCACTTAATCATAGGAGTGCACTCCTATGATTAAGTGCCGAGCATAGGCACGAAACATGTAAGGAGGTTTATCACCTGCTACCCTTTGTATTCTTTGCCAATTGGCTTTTTTAAGATATGTGAAATAAAGTATTTGATTTTTAAATTACTTCTTACTCTGCTTGTTGCTGCCGCATTTTTTCGTTTTTCCACAAACTTAATTCACCACCTCCATAGGAGGCAAAGTTTGTAAAACTAAATTGTGGGTGTATTTATAGGCATTTTGAGGTTTGGGAAACTTTGCCCCTCCTGGTAGGATTGTATATCCCATACGTCACTAGCTCATGGACTCTTGCCAATTACATGAAAGAAAAGTCACTACAAAGAAGACAAGATTCTTTCTTTTTTTACTATGCTGTTTGAAGTATGACAACATATTTTCTTTATAATAAAAAAACCCCATAATTCTACATAAACATTTCATGATATACATTTTTTTTAAAAGGAAAAATCTACTGCAAGTCACCAATAAATGTCCTTTTTTTTAGTCAGTGCCCTAGAGGATTGCACAGTATCCAATACAGGTTGAAGTTACTAAATTTGCCTCCTTTGATTTTTAAGTATTCTTTTGAAATTATTATGGACACATTTCCTTAAGTGGTACATGTTCTCATCAAATGTTTCTCGCATATCTGTAAAACTTGGTTCAGTTTCTGTACACGCGTCAGATTTTGTAGGCTCAGCTTGAATGTCCAGGACCTCATCCTTTTTCAAAACATCTGCAAATGTTAAACAATGGGTTAATGTCATATATGTATTAATTTTAAAGACTTTTCTTAGTCTTTAAAATTACCTTTCACAGCAGACACTTGTGCCTTGTCAAAAGGTTGGTCTTCGTTAATTAATTTGTACAATTTCTCAAAAATAGTTAAATCTGAAAGATTATATAAAAAAATAAATGTTAGGATGTTTGCAAATAATACTTCTCCTTTTTATACATTGTAGTTCTGACTTTATTTTTAAGGGTTAATAATAACCTCATGCATAGTTATTTTGCAAATGAGTTTAATACATTTAGAAACAAGTTAGGGTACTTTGATATTAATGGAGAACCACTCTGGCACAATAGAGTTTTGTTCTGTTATTTCCAAAGTACTATAGAAGCTGGAATTCCCCATCTCCACTCTCTTTGTTGCCTCCAACTAGTGGATTCAAGGGGGGAGCAAGTGTCAATCCACAAGATTCACTTGGGGTGGATGCCAGAGGATCAGCGATGCTCTGTACCAAATGTTGCCTTATACCAAAGTGTTTGAAATATAAGTTAAACATTCTTGTAACCAAACGATTTGTATATAACTTGACAATAGACATTAAAAAAAAAAAGATCTTACCAGTTGAATGCTAAACTCCAGTCATGTACATTGTTTTCAATAACAACTCCCGCTTGGATGAAGACTTCAGTCGGATCATGGACCTCTTCAGCCCCCCGCTTGGGCTTGGATGAAGACTTCGGAGGCACCTCAGGACCGATCGGTGAACCCGGTGTGGTGAAGACAAGGTAGGGAGATCTTCAGGGGCTTAGTGTTAGGTTTATTTAAGGGGGGTTTGGGTTAGATTAGGGGTATGTGGGTGGTGGGTTGTAATGTTGGGGGGGGGGTATTGTATGTTTTTTTTTTACAGGCAAAAGAGCTGAATTCTTTGGGGCATGCCCCGCAAAAAGCCCTTTTCAGGGCTGGTAAGGTAAAAGAGCTTTTCTATTTTAATTATAGAATACGATAGGGCATTTTTTTATTTTGCGGGTCTTTGTTATTTTATTAGGGGGCTTAGAGTAGGTGTAATTAGTTTAAAATTGTTGTAATATTTTTCTAATGTTTGTAAATATTTTTTTATTTTTTGTAACTTAGTTCTTTTTTATTTTTTGTACTTTAGTTAGTTTATTTAATTGTATTTATTTGTAGGTATTGTATTTAATTAATTTATTGATAGTGTAGTGTTAGGTTTAATTGTAGATACTTGTAGGTATTTTATTTAATTTATTTATTGATAGTGTAGTGTTAAGTTTAATTGTAACTTAGGTTAGGATTTATTTTACAGGTAATTTTGTAATTATTTTAACTAGGTAACTATTAAATAGTTCTTAACTATTTAATAGCTATTGTACCTGGTTAAAATAAATACAAAGTTGCCTGTAAAATAAATATTAATCCTAAAATACCTACAATATAATTATAATTTATATTGTAGATATATTAGGGTTTATTTTACAGGTAAGTATTTAGCTTTAAATAGGATTAATTTATTTAATAAGAGTTAATTTATTTTGTTAGATTTAAATTATATTTAACTTAGGGGGGTGTTAGTGTTAGACTTAGCTTTAGGGGTTAATACATTTATTAGAGTAGCGGTGAAGTCCGGTTGGCAGATTACCGGTTAATAATTGTAGTTAGCTGGTGGCGACGTTGTGGGGGGTAGATTAGGGGTTAATAAATATAATATAGGGGTCGGTGGTGTTAGGAGCAGCAGATTAGGGGTACATAGGTATAATGTAGGTTGCGGCTGTGTACGGAGCGGCAGATTAGGGGTTAATAATAATATGCAGGGGTCAGCGATAGCGGGGGCGGCAGAGTAGGGGTTAATAAGTGTAAGGTTAGGGGTGTTTAGACTCGGGGTACATGTTAGGGTGTTAGGTGCAGACATAGGAAGTGTTTCCCCATAGGAAACAATGGGGCTGCGTTAGGAGCTGAAAGCTGTTTTTTTTCAGCTCAAAATGCCCCATTGTTTTCTATGGGGGAATCGTGCACGAGCACGTTTTTGAAGCTGGCCGCGTCCGTAAGCACCGCTGGTATTGAGAGTTGCAGTGGCGGTAAATTATGCTCTATGCTCCTTTTTTGGAGCCTAACGCAGCCATTCTGTGAACTCTAAATACCAGCGGTATTTAAAAGGTGCGGGAGAAAAAAAACATGCGTTAGCTACGCGGGTCGTTACCGACAAAACTCTAAATCTAGGCGTTAGGTTTTATTTTTATTTCACAGATAAGTTTCTATTTATTTTAACTATGTAGACTAGTTAGTAAATAGTCATTAACTATTTACTAGCTACCTAGTTAAAATAAATGCAAAGTTACCTGTAAAATAAAATCTAACCTGCCTTACACTAAAACCTAACATTACAATAAAATGAAATAAATTAAATTAATAAAATACAATTTACTACATTACAAAAAAAATAAACACTAAATTACAAAAAATAAAAAACGAAATTATCAAAAATAAAAAGGGATTACTCCTAATCTCAGAGCCCTATCAAAATAAAAAAGCCCCCAAAAATAAAAAACCCTAGCCTACACGTAACTGCCAATGGCCCTTAAAAGGGCCTTTTGTGGGGCATTGCCCCAAAGAAATCAGCTCTTTTACATTGCAATAAAAAATACAAACAACCCCCGAACAGTATTCTATTGGCTGATCCAATCAGCCAATAGAATGAGAGCTCAATCCTATTGACTGATTGCAACAGCCAATAGGATATTTTCCCCTTTAATTCCTATTGGCTGATAGAAATCTTTCAGCCAATAGTAATGTAAGGGACGCCATCTTGGATGCTGTCACTTAAAGGGAACCTACATTTTATGCCGACGACTGTAAGAAGAGGAAGCTCCACGCCGGATGTCTTGAAGATGGACCCGCTCCATGCCGGATGGATAAAGATAGCAGATGCCATCTGGATGAAGACTTCTTCTCGCTTGGATGAGGACTTCGCCGGCTGGAGGAGGATGGATGACGGGACTTCGATAACTGTAAGTGGATCGTCGGGGGTTAGGGTTTTTTTAAGGGTTTTTTGGGTGGGTTTTTTTAGGTTAGGGTTTTGGGCAATTTGTAAAAGAGCTACATTCCCTTTTAATGGCAATGCCCATCCAAATGCCCTTTTTAGGACAATGTTTAGCTAAGATTTATTTAGATAGAGTTTTATTTGGGGG
Organism: Bombina bombina; assembly: GCF_027579735.1. Lineage (NCBI taxonomy): Eukaryota > Metazoa > Chordata > Amphibia > Anura > Bombinatoridae > Bombina > Bombina bombina. The sequence continues at coordinate 840,972,539 of NC_069501.1, forward strand.
GTTTGGTTGGGTGGGTGGTGGGTTTTACTGTTGGGGGGTGTTTGTATTTTGTTTACAGGTAAAAGAGATGATTTCTTTGGGGCAATACCCCGCAAAAGGCCCTTTTAAGGTCCATTGGCAGTTTAGTGTAGGCTAGGGTTTTTTTTTATTTTGGGGGGCTTTTTTATTTTGAAAGGGCTATTAGATTAGGAGTAATTCATTTTTATTTTTGATAATTTTGTTTTTTATTTTTTGTTATTTAGTGTTTATTTTCTTTTGTAACTTACGCCTAGATTTAGAGTTCTGCGGCCAAAGGGGTGCGTTAGCTACGCGTGTTTTTTTTCTGGCCGCACCTTTTAAATACCGCTGGTATTGAGAGTTCACAGAATGGCTGCGTTAGGCTCCAAAAAAGGAGCGTAGAGCATATTTACCGCAACTTCAACTCTCGATACCAGTGGTGCTTACGGACGCGGCCAGCTTCAAAAACGTGCTTGTGCACGATTCCCCCATAGAAAACAATGGGGCTGTTTGAGCTGGAAAAAAAAAAAACACCTGCAAAAAAGCCGCGTTCAGCTCCTAACGCAGCCCCATTGTTTTCTATGGGGAAACACTTCCTACGTCTGCACCTAACACTCTAACATGTACCCGAGTCTAAACACCCCTAACCTTACACTTATTAACCCCTAATCTGCCGCCCCCGCTATCGCTGACCCCTGCATATTATTTTTAACCCCTAATCTGCCGCTCCGTACACCCCCGCCACCTACATTATCCCTATGTACCCCTAATCTGCTGCCCCTAACACCGCCGACCCCTATATTATATTTATTAACCCCTAATCTGCCGCCCCCAACGTCGCCTCAACCTAACTACACTTATTAACCCCTAATCTACCGACCGGACCTGAGGGCTACTATAATAAATGTATTAACCCCTAATCCGCCTCACTCTCGCCTCAATAACCCTATAATAAATAGTATTAACCCCTAATCTGCCTTCCCTAACATTGCCGACACCTAACCTCAAGTATTAACCCCTAAAGCTAAGTCTAACTTTAATCCTAACACCCCCCTAACTTAAATATAATTTAAATCTAACTAAATAAATTAACTCTTATTAAATAAATTATTCCTATTTAAAGCTAAATACTTACCTGTAAAATAAACCCTAATATAGCTACAATATAAATTATAATTATATTATAGCTATTTTAGGATTTATATTTATTTTAAAGGCAACTTTGTATTTATTTTAACCAGATACAATAGCTATTAAATAGTTAAGAACTATTTAATAGCTAAAATAGTTAAAATAAAGACAAATTTACCTGTAAAATAAATCCTAACCTAAGTTACAATTAAACCTAACACTACACTATCAATAAATAAATTAAATAAACTACCTACAATTATCTACAATTAAACCTAACACTACGCTATCAATAAATAAATTAAATACAATTCCTACAAATAAATACAATTAAATAAACTAACTAAAGTACAAAAAATAAAAAAGAACTAAGTTACAAAAAATAAAAAAATATTTACAAACATTAGAAAAAAATTACAACAATTTTAAACTAATTACACCTACTCTAAGCCCCCTAATAAAATAACAAAGACCCCCAAAATAAAAAAATGCCCTACCCTATTCTAAATTACAAAAGTTAAAATCTCTTTTACCTTACCAGCCCTGAACAGGGCCCTTTGCGGGGCATGCCCCAAAGAATTCAGCTCTTTTGCCTGTAAAAAAAACACATACAATACCCCCCCCAAACATTACAACCCACCACCCACATACCCCTAATCTAACCCAAACCCCCCTTAAATAAACCTAACACTAAGCCCCTGAACATCTTCCTACCTTCTCTTCACCATGCCAGGTTCACCGATCGTTCCAGAAGAGCCTCCGATGTCTTGATCCAAGCCCAAGTGGGGGGCTGAAGAGTGACGTCCATCCTCCGGCTGAAGTCTTGATCCAAGCGGGCAGAAGAAGACATCCGGACCGGCAAACATCTTCATCCAAGCCGCATCTTCTATGTTCTTCAATCCGATGACGACCGGCTGATCTTCAAGACCTCCATCGCGGATCCATCCTTCTTCACGGACGACTTCCCGACGAATGACGGTTCCTTTAAGGGACGTCATCCAAGATGGCGTCCCTCGTATTCCGATTGGCTGATAGGATTCTATCAGCCAATCGGAATTAAGGTAGGAAAATTCTGATTGGCTGATGGAATCAGCCAATCAGAATCAAGTTCAATCCTTAATTCCGATTGGCTGATAGAATCCTATCAGCCAATCGGAATTCGAGGGACACCATCTTGGATGACGTCCCTTAAAGGAACCGTCATTCGTCGGGAAGTCGTCGGTGAAGAAGGATGAATCTGCGATGGAGGTCTTGAAGATCAGCCGGTCGTCATCGGATTGAAGAACATAGAAGATGCGGCTTGGATGAAGATGTTTGCCGGTCCGGATGTCCTCTTCTGCCCGCTTGGATCAAGACTTCAGCCGGAGGATGGACGTCACTCTTCAGCCCCCCGCTTGGGCTTGGATCAAGACATCGGAGGCTCTTCTGGATCGATCGGTGAACCTGGCATGGTGAAGACAAGGTAGGAAGATCTTCAGGGGCTTAGTGTTAGGTTTATTTAAGGGGGGTTTGGGTTAGATTAGGGGTATGTGGGTGGTGGGTTGTAATGTTGGGGGGGTATTGTATGTGTTTTTTTTACAGGCAAAAGAGCTGAATTCTTTGGGGCATGCCCCGCAAAGGGCCCTGTTCAGGGCTGGTAAGGTAAAAGAGCTTTGAACTTTTGTAATTTAGAATAGAGTAGGGCATTTTGGGGGTCTTTGTTATTTTATTAGGGGGCTTAGAGTAGGTGTAATTAGTTTAAAATTGTTGTAATTTTTTTCTAATGTTTGTAAATATTTTTTTATTTTTTGTAACTTAGTTATTTTTTATTTTTTGTACTTTAGTTAGTTTATTTAATTGTATTTATTTGTAGGAATTGTATTTAATTTATTTATTGATAGTGTAGTGTTAGGTTTAATTGTAGATAATTGTAGGTAGTTTATTTAATTTATTTATTGATAGTGTAGTGTTAGGTTTAATTGTAGATAATTGTAGGTAGTTTATTTAATTTATTTATTGATAGTGTAGTGTTAGGTTTAATTGTAACTTAGGTTAGGATTTATTTTACAGGTAAATTTGTCTTTATTTTAACTATTTTAGCTATTAAATAGTTCTTAACTATTTAATAGCTATTGTACCTGGTTAAAATAAATACAAAGTTGCCTGTAAAATAAATATAAATCCTAAAATAGCTATAATATAATTATAATTTATATTGTAGCTATATTAGGGTTTATTTTACAGGTAAGTATTTAGCTTTAAATAGGAATAATTTATTTAATAAGAGTTAATTTATTTTGTTAGATTTACATTATATTTAATTTAGGGGGGTGTTAGGGTTAGACTTAGCTTTAGGGGTTAATCCATTTATTTGAATAGCGGCGAGATTCGGTCGGCAGATTAGGGGTTAATAATTTAAGTTTGGTGTCGGCGATGTTAGGGAGGGCAGATTAGGGGTTAATACTATTTATTATAGGGTTATTGAGGCGGATTAGGGGTTAATAACTTTATTATAGTAGCGGTGAGATCCGCTCGGCAGATTAGGGGTTAATATGTGTAGGCAGGTGGAGGCGATGTTGAGGGGGGCAGATTAGGGGTTAATAAATATAATATAGGGGTCGGCGGTGTTAGGGGCAGCAGATTAGGGGTACATAGCTATAATGTAGGTGGCGGCGCTTTGCGGTCGGCAGATTAGGGGTTAATTATTGTAGGTAGCTGGCGGCGACGTTGTGGGGGGCAGGTTAGGGGTTAATAAATATAATATAGAGGTCGGCGGTGTTAGGGGCAGCAGATTAGGGGTACATAAGTATAACGTAGGTGGCGGTCGGCAGATTAGGGGTTAAAAAAATGTAATTGAGTGGTGGCGATGTGGGGGGACCTCGGTTTAGGGGTACATAGGTAGTTTATGGGTGTTAGTGTACTTTAGAGCACAGTAGTTAAGAGCTTTATAAACCGGCGTTAGCCCAGAAAGCTCTTAACTACTGACTTTTTTCTGCGGCTGGAGTTTTGTCATTAGATTTCTAACGCTCACTTCAGACACGACTCTAAATACCGGAGTTAGAAAGATCCCATTGAAAAGATAGGATACGCAATTGACGTAAGGGGATCTGCGGTATGGAAAAGTTGCGGCTGGAAAGTGAGCGTTAGACCCTTTCCTGACTGACTCCAAATACCGGCGGTAGCCTAAAACCAGCATTAGGAGCCTCTAACGCTGGTTTTCACGGCTACCGCCAAACTCTAAATCTAGGCCTTAGTAAATTGTACTTTATTAATTTCATTTATTTCATTTTATTGTAATGTTAGGTTTTAGTGTAAGGCAGGTTAGGTTTTATTTTAAAGGTAACTTTGTATTTATTTTAACTTGGTAGCTAGTAAATACTTAATAACTATTTACTAACTAGTCTACCTAGTTAAAATAAATACAAACTTACCTGTGAAATAAAAATAAAACCTAAGATAGCTACAATATTATAACTATTAGTTATTTTGTAGCTAGCTTAGGTTTTTTTTTACAGGTAAGTATGTATTTAGTTTTAAATAGGAATTATTTAGATAATAATTGTAAGGTTCATTTAGATTTATTTTAATTTTATTTTAGTTAGGGGGTGTTAGACTTAGGGTTATGTTAGGGTTAGGCTTACGTTAGGGTAAGGATTAGGGGTTAATATATTTATGTAGAGTTAGTGATGTGGGAGGTCAGAGGTTTAGGGGTTAATAATTTATTTTAGTATATTTTGCTGTGGGGGGCTTGCGGTTTAGTGGTTAATAGGTTTATTATAGTGGCGACAATGTCGGGGAGCAGCGGAATAGGGTTTAATAAGTTTTAATAGTGGCGGCAAGGTCTGGAGCGGCAGATTAGGGGTTAATAAATTTATTATAGTGTTTGCGATACGGGAGGGCCTCGGTTTAGGGGTTAATAGGTAGTTTATGGGTGTTTAGTGTACTTTTTAACACTTTAGTTATGAGTTTTATGCTACAGCTTTGTAACGTAAAACACATAACTGCTGACTTTAGATGCCTGTACGGATCTTGTCAGTATAGGGTGTACCGCTCACTTTTTGGCCTCCCAGCCAAACTCGTAATACCAGCGCTATGGTAGTCCCATTGAAAAAGGACTTTTTAAAAAACTGACATTGCGTGGCGGCCAAAAAGGTGTGCGGTACACCTATACCTACAAGACTTGTATCAGCAGCGTTAGGGAAAAAGCAGCGTTATGAAGCATAACGCTGCTTTTTTACTCATAACGCAAAACTCGTAATCTACCTGTATGTCAATAGGTCATGCACAACACATTCCTCAACAGTTTGATTAGAGGAAATTCCCCCTACATACAATACGTATTATACAAAAATTTACTAATTTTTAGACATTCCACTTAGATTTATGTTTCTAATTCAGACACTTCTTTATATAACTACCATCAACTATTTATAATTATATTAGAGCCAAACGAGAAAATCTGTCATATTCATACACTAGTCAGATAGGAGTTGAGGATTAATGTTAAATCATGAGATATATACATATTACTCATAAGAATGTGAATTATAGATACCATTATCACATACAGGTCATTTAATTATCCCATAATATATTAGCCTTCACAAATATTATATTATATACATTTAGCACATGCATAAAGTTACTAATTTATAAACACCATGTATTACACCCATTTGTAGGTTAAATTAGTTCACAATCTATTATCAACAACAAATATGGTATTAGATCCCAGTCGTCATACATAACGGGATTCAGTTTACATCCCCCATATATGTAATTCTAGACGGGATACATTGTTATGCCTTGTACACATATTTCAGAGTAAGATTGTATTAAGAGTGTAACTGTCACTTGTGACGCGCTCTAGTACACGCCCCTCCATACATTCAATTGGTAACATAATCTAGATCATGTCTACGCCCCTATAGACGTCATTTGAGACGGGACACATTTTAAAGGACATGAAACCCAATTTTTTTTTCTTTCATGATTCAGTTAGAAAATACAATTTTAAACAACTTTCTAATTTACTTCTATTATCTAATTTGTTTCATTCTCTTGGTATCATTTGTTGAAGAAGCAGCAATGCACTAATGGTTTCTAACTGAACTCATGGGTGAGCCAATCACAATCTATATATATATATTCAGCCACCAATCAACAGCTAGAACCTAGGTTCTCTGCTGCTCCTAAACTTGCCAAGATAAACCTTTCAGCAAAGGATAACAAGAGAAGGAAGCAAATTAAATAAAAGAAGTAAATTGGAAAGTTGTTTAAAATTGTATTCCCTATCTGAATTATGAAAGAAAATATTTGGGTTTCATGTCCCTTTAACACCCACCACACATATTTCAGAGTAAGATCGTATAAAGAGTATGATTGTCACTAGTGACGCGCTCTAGTACACGCCCCCTCATACATTTTATTTGTAATGTCATATAGTTCACGTTCATTATACAACAGGAGGTAAGAATCTTGATTGTAGACATAATTCATGACGTTATATAGTTCACGCCCCAATACACGCCTGTAAGAAGAGGAAGCTCCACGCCGGATGTCTTGAAGATGGACCCGCTCCATGCCGGATGGATAAAGATAGCAGATGCCATCTGGATGAAGACTTCTTCTCGCTTGGATGAGGACTTCGCCGGCTGGAGGAGGATGGATGACGGGACTTCGATAACTGTAAGTGGATCGTCGGGGGTTAGGGTTTTTTTAAGGGTTTTTTGGGTGGGTTTTTTTAGGTTAGGGTTTTGGGCAATTTGTAAAAGAGCTACATTCCCTTTTAATGGCAATGCCCATCCAAATGCCCTTTTTAGGACAATGTTTAGCTAAGATTTATTTAGATAGAGTTTTATTTGGGGGGTTTGGTTGGGTGGGTGGTGGGTTTTACTGTTGGGGGGTGTTTGTATTTTGTTTACAGGTAAAAGAGATGATTTCTTTGGGGCAATACCCCGCAAAAGGCCCTTTTAAGGTCCATTGGCAGTTTAGTGTAGGCTAGGGTTTTTTTTTATTTTGGGGGGCTTTTTTATTTTGAAAGGGCTATTAGATTAGGCGTAATTCATTTTTATTTTTGATAATTTTGTTTTTTATTTTTTGTTATTTAGTGTTTATTTTCTTTTGTAACTTACGCCTAGATTTAGAGTTCTGCGGCCAAAGGGGTGCGTTAGCTACGCGTGTTTTTTTTCTGGCCGCACCTTTTAAATACCGCTGGTATTGAGAGTTCACAGAATGGCTGCGTTAGGCTCCAAAAAAGGAGCGTAGAGCATATTTACCGCAACTTCAACTCTCGATACCAGTGGTGCTTACGGACGCGGCCAGCTTCAAAAACGTGCTTGTGCACGATTCCCCCATAGAAAACAATGGGGCTGTTTGAGCTGGAAAAAAAAAAAACACCTGCAAAAAAGCCGCGTTCAGCTCCTAACGCAGCCCCATTGTTTTCTATGGGGAAACACTTCCTACGTCTGCACCTAACACTCTAACATGTACCCGAGTCTAAACACCCCTAACCTTACACTTATTAACCCCTAATCTGCCGCCCCCGCTATCGCTGACCCCTGCATATTATTTTTAACCCCTAATCTGCCGCTCCGTACACCCCCGCCACCTACATTATCCCTATGTACCCCTAATCTGCTGCCCCTAACACCGCCGACCCCTATATTATATTTATTAACCCCTAATCTGCCGCCCCCAACGTCGCCTCAACCTAACTACACTTATTAACCCCTAATCTACCGACCGGACCTGAGGGCTACTATAATAAATGTATTAACCCCTAATCCGCCTCACTCTCGCCTCAATAACCCTATAATAAATAGTATTAACCCCTAATCTGCCTTCCCTAACATTGCCGACACCTAACCTCAAGTATTAACCCCTAAAGCTAAGTCTAACTTTAATCCTAACACCCCCCTAACTTAAATATAATTTAAATCTAACTAAATAAATTAACTCTTATTAAATAAATTATTCCTATTTAAAGCTAAATACTTACCTGTAAAATAAACCCTAATATAGCTACAATATAAATTATAATTATATTATAGCTATTTTAGGATTTATATTTATTTTAAAGGCAACTTTGTATTTATTTTAACCAGATACAATAGCTATTAAATAGTTAAGAACTATTTAATAGCTAAAATAGTTAAAATAAAGACAAATTTACCTGTAAAATAAATCCTAACCTAAGTTACAATTAAACCTAACACTACACTATCAATAAATAAATTAAATAAACTACCTACAATTATCTACAATTAAACCTAACACTACGCTATCAATAAATAAATTAAATACAATTCCTACAAATAAATACAATTAAATAAACTAACTAAAGTACAAAAAATAAAAAAGAACTAAGTTACAAAAAATAAAAAAATATTTACAAACATTAGAAAAAAATTACAACAATTTTAAACTAATTACACCTACTCTAAGCCCCCTAATAAAATAACAAAGACCCCCAAAATAAAAAAATGCCCTACCCTATTCTAAATTACAAAAGTTAAAATCTCTTTTACCTTACCAGCCCTGAACAGGGCCCTTTGCGGGGCATGCCCCAAAGAATTCAGCTCTTTTGCCTGTAAAAAAAACACATACAATACCCCCCCCAAACATTACAACCCACCACCCACATACCCCTAATCTAACCCAAACCCCCCTTAAATAAACCTAACACTAAGCCCCTGAACATCTTCCTACCTTCTCTTCACCATGCCAGGTTCACCGATCGTTCCAGAAGAGCCTCCGATGTCTTGATCCAAGCCCAAGTGGGGGGCTGAAGAGTGACGTCCATCCTCCGGCTGAAGTCTTGATCCAAGCGGGCAGAAGAAGACATCCGGACCGGCAAACATCTTCATCCAAGCCGCATCTTCTATGTTCTTCAATCCGATGACGACCGGCTGATCTTCAAGACCTCCATCGCGGATCCATCCTTCTTCACGGACGACTTCCCGACGAATGACGGTTCCTTTAAGGGACGTCATCCAAGATGGCGTCCCTCGTATTCCGATTGGCTGATAGGATTCTATCAGCCAATCGGAATTAAGGTAGGAAAATTCTGATTGGCTGATGGAATCAGCCAATCAGAATCAAGTTCAATCCTTAATTCCGATTGGCTGATAGAATCCTATCAGCCAATCGGAATTCGAGGGACACCATCTTGGATGACGTCCCTTAAAGGAACCGTCATTCGTCGGGAAGTCGTCGGTGAAGAAGGATGAATCTGCGATGGAGGTCTTGAAGATCAGCCGGTCGTCATCGGATTGAAGAACATAGAAGATGCGGCTTGGATGAAGATGTTTGCCGGTCCGGATGTCCTCTTCTGCCCGCTTGGATCAAGACTTCAGCCGGAGGATGGACGTCACTCTTCAGCCCCCCGCTTGGGCTTGGATCAAGACATCGGAGGCTCTTCTGGATCGATCAGTGAACCTGGCATGGTGAAGACAAGGTAGGAAGATCTTCAGGGGCTTAGTGTTAGGTTTATTTAAGGGGGGTTTGGGTTAGATTAGGGGTATGTGGGTGGTGGGTTGTAATGTTGGGGGGGTATTGTATGTGTTTTTTTTACAGGCAAAAGAGCTGAATTCTTTGGGGCATGCCCCGCAAAGGGCCCTGTTCAGGGCTGGTAAGGTAAAAGAGCTTTGAACTTTTGTAATTTAGAATAGAGTAGGGCATTTTGGGGGTCTTTGTTATTTTATTAGGGGGCTTAGAGTAGGTGTAATTAGTTTAAAATTGTTGTAATTTTTTTCTAATGTTTGTAAATATTTTTTTATTTTTTGTAACTTAGTTATTTTTTATTTTTTGTACTTTAGTTAGTTTATTTAATTGTATTTATTTGTAGGAATTGTATTTAATTTATTTATTGATAGTGTAGTGTTAGGTTTAATTGTAGATAATTGTAGGTAGTTTATTTAATTTATTTATTGATAGTGTAGTGTTAGGTTTAATTGTAGATAATTGTAGGTAGTTTATTTAATTTATTTATTGATAGTGTAGTGTTAGGTTTAATTGTAACTTAGGTTAGGATTTATTTTACAGGTAAATTTGTCTTTATTTTAACTATTTTAGCTATTAAATAGTTCTTAACTATTTAATAGCTATTGTACCTGGTTAAAATAAATACAAAGTTGCCTGTAAAATAAATATAAATCCTAAAATAGCTATAATATAATTATAATTTATATTGTAGCTATATTAGGGTTTATTTTACAGGTAAGTATTTAGCTTTAAATAGGAATAATTTATTTAATAAGAGTTAATTTATTTTGTTAGATTTACATTATATTTAATTTAGGGGGGTGTTAGGGTTAGACTTAGCTTTAGGGGTTAATCCATTTATTTGAATAGCGGCGAGATTCGGTCGGCAGATTAGGGGTTAATAATTTAAGTTTGGTGTCGGCGATGTTAGGGAGGGCAGATTAGGGGTTAATACTATTTATTATAGGGTTATTGAGGCGGATTAGGGGTTAATAACTTTATTATAGTAGCGGTGAGATCCGCTCGGCAGATTAGGGGTTAATATGTGTAGGCAGGTGGAGGCGATGTTGAGGGGGGCAGATTAGGGGTTAATAAATATAATATAGGGGTCGGCGGTGTTAGGGGCAGCAGATTAGGGGTACATAGCTATAATGTAGGTGGCGGCGCTTTGCGGTCGGCAGATTAGGGGTTAATTATTGTAGGTAGCTGGCGGCGACGTTGTGGGGGGCAGGTTAGGGGTTAATAAATATAATATAGAGGTCGGCGGTGTTAGGGGCAGCAGATTAGGGGTACATAAGTATAACGTAGGTGGCGGTCGGCAGATTAGGGGTTAAAAAAATGTAATTGAGTGGTGGCGATGTGGGGGGACCTCGGTTTAGGGGTACATAGGTAGTTTATGGGTGTTAGTGTACTTTAGAGCACAGTAGTTAAGAGCTTTATAAACCGGCGTTAGCCCAGAAAGCTCTTAACTACTGACTTTTTTCTGCGGCTGGAGTTTTGTCATTAGATTTCTAACGCTCACTTCAGACACGACTCTAAATACCGGAGTTAGAAAGATCCCATTGAAAAGATAGGATACGCAATTGACGTAAGGGGATCTGCGGTATGGAAAAGTTGCGGCTGGAAAGTGAGCGTTAGACCCTTTCCTGACTGACTCCAAATACCGGCGGTAGCCTAAAACCAGCATTAGGAGCCTCTAACGCTGGTTTTCACGGCTACCGCCAAACTCTAAATCTAGGCCTTAGTAAATTGTACTTTATTAATTTCATTTATTTCATTTTATTGTAATGTTAGGTTTTAGTGTAAGGCAGGTTAGGTTTTATTTTAAAGGTAACTTTGTATTTATTTTAACTTGGTAGCTAGTAAATACTTAATAACTATTTACTAACTAGTCTACCTAGTTAAAATAAATACAAACTTACCTGTGAAATAAAAATAAAACCTAAGATAGCTACAATATTATAACTATTAGTTATTTTGTAGCTAGCTTAGGTTTTTTTTTACAGGTAAGTATGTATTTAGTTTTAAATAGGAATTATTTAGATAATAATTGTAAGGTTCATTTAGATTTATTTTAATTTTATTTTAGTTAGGGGGTGTTAGACTTAGGGTTAGGCTTACGTTAGGGTAAGGATTAGGGGTTAATATATTTATGTAGAGTTAGTGATGTGGGAGGTCAGAGGTTTAGGGGTTAATAATTTATTTTAGTATATTTTGCTGTGGGGGGCTTGCGGTTTAGTGGTTAATAGGTTTATTATAGTGGCGACAATGTCGGGGAGCAGCGGAATAGGGTTTAATAAGTTTTAATAGTGGCGGCAAGGTCTGGAGCGGCAGATTAGGGGTTAATAAATTTATTATAGTGTTTGCGATACGGGAGGGCCTCGGTTTAGGGGTTAATAGGTAGTTTATGGGTGTTTAGTGTACTTTTTAACACTTTAGTTATGAGTTTTATGCTACAGCTTTGTAACGTAAAACACATAACTGCTGACTTTAGATGCCTGTACGGATCTTGTCAGTATAGGGTGTACCGCTCACTTTTTGGCCTCCCAGCCAAACTCGTAATACCAGCGCTATGGTAGTCCCATTGAAAAAGGACTTTTTAAAAAACTGACATTGCGTGGCGGCCAAAAAGGTGTGCGGTACACCTATACCTACAAGACTTGTATCAGCAGCGTTAGGGAAAAAGCAGCGTTATGAAGCATAACGCTGCTTTTTTACTCATAACGCAAAACTCGTAATCTACCTGTATGTCAATAGGTCATGCACAACACATTCCTCAACAGTTTGATTAGAGGAAATTCCCCCTACATACAATACGTATTATACAAAAATTTACTAATTTTTAGACATTCCACTTAGATTTATGTTTCTAATTCAGACACTTCTTTATATAACTACCATCAACTATTTATAATTATATTAGAGCCAAACGAGAAAATCTGTCATATTCATACACTAGTCAGATAGGAGTTGAGGATTAATGTTAAATCATGAGATATATACATATTACTCATAAGAATGTGAATTATAGATACCATTATCACATACAGGTCATTTAATTATCCCATAATATATTAGCCTTCACAAATATTATATTATATACATTTAGCACATGCATAAAGTTACTAATTTATAAACACCTTGTATTACACCCATTTGTAGGTTAAATTAGTTCACAATCTATTATCAACAACAAATATGGTATTAGATCCCAGTCGTCATACATAACGGGATTCAGTTTACATCCCCCATATATGTAATTCTAGACGGGATACATTGTTATGCCTTGTACACATATTTCAGAGTAAGATTGTATTAAGAGTGTAACTGTCACTTGTGACGCGCTCTAGTACACGCCCCTCCATACATTCAATTGGTAACATAATCTAGATCATGTCTACGCCCCTATAGACGTCATTTGAGACGGGACACATTTTAAAGGACATGAAACCCAATTTTTTTTTCTTTCATGATTCAGTTAGAAAATACAATTTTAAACAACTTTCTAATTTACTTCTATTATCTAATTTGTTTCATTCTCTTGGTATCATTTGTTGAAGAAGCAGCAATGCACTAATGGTTTCTAACTGAACTCATGGGTGAGCCAATCACAATCTATATATATATATTCAGCCACCAATCAACAGCTAGAACCTAGGTTCTCTGCTGCTCCTAAACTTGCCAAGATAAACCTTTCAGCAAAGGATAACAAGAGAAGGAAGCAAATTAAATAAAAGAAGTAAATTGGAAAGTTGTTTAAAATTGTATTCCCTATCTGAATTATGAAAGAAAATATTTGGGTTTCATGTCCCTTTAACACCCACCACACATATTTCAGAGTAAGATCGTATAAAGAGTATGATTGTCACTAGTGACGCGCTCTAGTACACGCCCCCTCATACATTTTATTTGTAATGTCATATAGTTCACGTTCATTATACAACAGGAGGTAAGAATCTTGATTGTAGACATAATTCATGACGTTATATAGTTCACGCCCCAATACACGCCCCGGAGACACGATCAAGCTTTTTGACTATTATATACGAAATATATATGAGATCAGAAATTTGTATTAATTTTTATTAACGGATATCTAGTATACAAATTCTTTAATAGATCCTATCAGGTGGATCCCTCAGTTTACAGTAACATATATGAGCGAATTGGTTCGCCACTTACACACTCCAGACAATAGATTTCCTTCAAACAAGAGAGTAAAAGAATGTATGTTATTTATTTTAATGTATTTGATTGTATTATATTTCTCCGTACAACCTGAAGTAGCTATAAGATGTTTTGATAATATGGAGGATTTACCTATCACACTTTGCTACAAGGGTAATGTACTGATTAGAAACAAATGTTGCAAAGTGGGTGTGAGCTGATGGCGCACTCTGATTGGTTTAGAGTTATTTTAAAAGACTGTGATTGTTAGTTTGAGACATATGCCTGAGGAAACAGCATTTTACCACTTAGAAACGTGTTGCAGTTGTCTAAAGGGAATCTCAACCCTTTACTTTCAAACTATTTTTTTTAACTTTAAATAAATCTACTTGATCTAGAACAAGCACAAGACTGAGGGTGGAGGAGAACATTTGTGAGGCCGAACTATCGCCAGGAGCAGTGAGCTGGGAAACTGTGAGATGCCAGTCTGTGTCATTCAGCACATTTGTGCTGCCACAATTGCGAGTACTGCAATATCCAAATTATTATCGACTTGGGTTACCACAGAGTTACACTAGGAGGCGCCCTCTGCTTGTTTGTGTTTTTTTACACAGACAGTTGGCTTTCTGATATTGAATATCTAGGAGAGGAGCAGCCCAGAGGAACACCCTCACTTTCGTATTCACCCAAGGAAATCCTGTATTGGGTGATTCTATGGTCCGCATTTGGTTCCAAAGTTTATAAACATGGACTGATAATATCCTCAACAATAATTCAGAGTTGGACTGGATTCAGAATATTTTTTAATTGTACACTATTGATAAGGTGTGGTAGTTTATGGTAATTAGTGCAATATAAGGTTGTATATACACATTTATATATATATATATATATATATATATATATATACATTTAGAACATCATTGTTCTTATTAATTATTAGTGATTGTGGCACTAGGTAGGTGCCCCCTAGGGACCATTACACCTAAAGGCAGTTGTCACAGTTAGAGTTTAAAATGAGAAAAAAAACTTCTTTAGATATATCAGTGAAAAGTGCTTTAGTGAAGCATTTGACACTGCTCCACACAACTTATTCACAAAGGGCCAGATTACTAGTGGAGTGCTATTGCTTGCACGCAAGCGATATTGGGTTTTTGCTTTTAATTGGGCCCAAGTTAAATTGCGCGCGTATTACAAGTTGAAAGTAAATGCAAACACGTATGCACTATCGTGATTTATGCTAGAATAATTACCGCAACCTCAGAGTTCTGGTTAGCTTTCATGTCACAAAACACATCAAAAATACATTAAAAAGTACAGTTACACTCATAATAACACTGTCTAATAAAAATTATTTTAAAACAAATATTGCACACAAAAGTTATAAAGGCTCAAAGATATGATATATCATATAATAAATATCTGTGTATAATCAAAAAATATTAAATGACATCATTATCACCTGTGATATAATAGTGATATTGTAAGTTGATCATAGAGCATACTACCCACAACCACATAGTTACATTATCTTGTACCACATCTAATACTACAGTGGTTATAGCAGTTATAATGTTTACCAGTCTCACAGACAACCTCATATTTCTTTAAATCTGTCCTTTCACAATCCAAACAAACTATCATCCAAATAACAATTCTATTCATATAACTCCTTGTTCGCTATGTCACCAGGCTAGAAAATATATCGCAGTCCCCCTCAAATATGTGACAACATACATAAACTGGATTGAAATAACACATCCTACCTTTAGATGCTCACATTGATACCTTCATAACAAGTTTTTAGGGGAGCGCTCAAAATGTGCTAATACCTTATGGAGATGGAATATGATATAAAATATATATATGACACCAAAATGGGATTTTATAAAAATTAACAATGTATTGCCTTCATAAAAATGGATTGTTATGTGAGCTGATAATATTAAATATTGCATACAGTAATTCTGAGAGGTTGGCCAACCTTACAATCTTAAAATCCTAATAGTTCTAAATTAATATATTTCTTGTGCACCAGTATTATACTATCACTATTCAACTGATAAATAAATCAATCAATAAATAAATAATCTAAATAACAAATATGGATTTAAAACAGCAATCAAAAGATAGGCTAGTTTGCCTACTTCTGAGTTGTGACCAAAGATACGGGTTGTTCACTCAAAAGTTCATATTAAAAGTCCATCTTAAAATTTTGGGAAATACCCAATATAAAGGTCTATGGTTTCTATGAACAAATTATCTCGGCTGCAGCCTTAGAATTTGTACGAGAAAATGCTTATGCTATTTAGAACCTTTTAAGAAATGTGGTAAGATATAAGTGTCAATTAATCTAACCTTATATTCCTTTATTGAGTTGTGGTCACTTTTCTCCTTTTTATGTTGGTAGTGCAATTTTGAGGGTGAAAGATCTGTCCCTCGTATCCTGTAGTAGTCGAGTCTTTGTGATCTTTGTAGCGGGTATGGGACTTTTGCTATAATTGTATTAGTGATGGTAATAGTATCCTGTGGGGCTTAAAATGCCTGTGATGATGAGTAGAGATGGGTTGGTTACCTTTTCCAGACGCAGATCATGGAGCGTTGTGCAGCAGCGTTTCTTGGCAACAATTTTTGTGCTCTGCTTTCCCTGATCTGCAGCTCTTATGGTAACCAGGTGTGGGATCAAATTAATAAATTGGTTTGCTTTCTCAGATACCGGTCTTGGAGCGTAATTGAGGCAACGTTTCTTAGCAGCGTTTTTTCACAGCTTGCTTCCCTTGCTCTGCTTACTCTGCTCTGCCGTTCTTGGGTAAACCAGGTGTAGGGGTAAAGGATCAGTGCAACGCGTTTCAGCTGTGATTACCAGCCTTTCTCAAACATGTCCTTCCTGGTTCAAAGGAGTCTTTTTAAACTGACTTATAATAAATTAATTAAATATTATCCATTTCACCGCCATAGCTAGAGTAAAACCAAACAAAAGAGGAGGTAACCTATCTGTAGCTCTCCTAAAGAAAGAAGCCCAGTGGATATTTGAACTCCAGAGTCTTAGACCAAAAGGGCTAAACATAGAATTCAGTCTGAATTGTTTTTTAAACTCCTAAACAAAGACACAGCAAAATAGCACCCACAATGAGGTCACATCATAGTTAAATTATTAAATTTAGCTATAAAGATTAGAACGTCCACTTTAAGATATCACATAATTAACACAATAGTACTTTAGTTTAAACAAAACCATTAGTCAAAATAAAATCAAAACTAACATCCCTTAACACAAATATGTTTTAAGCACCTTACAAGAAATTAAAATCAATACCATGAATATGATTTTAATATATCTTTTTATATATCCTTATATATTATTATAAAAAGTTTTTTGTATATATTTGATTTCTCATTGTTGCACTAAATTTAGTTAATATACTGATAGTCACTATAACTATATAATATAACAAAATAGAAATATAATTTGACACCAAATCCCAAACACCTTGTTCTCATTCTATCTTCTATCTCACCAAAATGTTTCACCTTTTCAAGTATTCACAGGTGCGCATCAGTACACCACCTTATTACACAAAGTTATCAAAAAAATGGTATCTTTCTTATCCTGCATACTGATAAATCTGTATATATCATGTTTGTTTTACAATGTACATCAAATTGATTTAGGTATTCACTTTTTAAGGTTCTAAACATACTACTTGTTTTGAAACTAGCTGTTTTGAAACAAAAGAAAAAACTCAAAAGCTTTTTAATTAATTCCTGATGGAAAAATTGCTTCTAACAATCAATCAATTAAAGACAATTATAAGTCATTTTAAAAAGACTCCTTTGAGCCAGGAAGGACATGCTTGAGAAAGGCTGGTAATAAACACAGCTGAAATGCGTTGCACTGATCCTTTACCCCTACACCTGGTTTACCCAAGAACGGCAGAGCAGAGCAAGCAGAGCAAGGGAAGCAAGCTGTGAAAAAACACTGCTAAGAAACGTTGCCTCATTTACGCTCCAAGACCGGTATCTGAGAAAGCAAACCAATTTATTAATTTGATCCTTCATCCATCACCTGGTTACCATAAGAGCTGCAAATCAGGGAAAGCAGAGCACAAAAATCGTTGCCGAGAAACGCTGCTGCACAACGCTCCACGATCAGCATCTGGAAAAGGTAACCAACCCATCTCTACTCATCATCACAGGAATGTTAAGCCCCACAGGATACTATTACCATCACTAATACAATTATAGCAGAAGTCCCATACCTGCTACAAAGAAAGACTCGACTACTACAGGATACGAGGGACAGATCTTTCACCCTCAAAATTGCACTACCAACATAAAAAGGAGAAAAGTGACCACAACTCAATAAAGGAATATAAGATTAGATCAATTGACACTTATATATTACCACATTTCTTAAAAGGTTCTAAATAGCATAAGCATTATCTAATACAAATTCTAAGGCTGCAGCCCAGATAATTTGTGCATAGAAACCATAGACCTTTATATTGGGTATTTCCCAAAAGTTTAAGATGGACTTTTAATATGAACTTTTGAGCGAACAACCCGTATCTTTGGTCACAACTCAGAAGTAGACAAACTAGCCTATCGTTTGATTGCTGTTTTAAATTCATATTTTTTATTTAGATTATTTATTTATTGATTCATTTATCAGTTGAATATTGATAGTATAATACTTGTGCACAAGAAATATATTAATTTATAACTATTAGGATTATAAGATTGTAAGGTTGGCCAACCTCTCAGAATTACTGTATGCAATATTTAATATTATCAGCTCACATAACAATCCTTTTTTATTAAGGCAATACATTGTTTATTTTTTATAAAATCCCATTGTGGTGTCATATATATATATTTTATATCATATTCCATCTTCATAAGGTATTAGCACATTTTGAGCGCTCCTTCCCTAAAAACTTTTATTCCCACAACTCTACCCTAGGAAGCATAGAGGAAGCTTCTACTAGTGAAAGGAGCTTATACCAACTAGCGCAGGAACCATATATCCTTTTGACATATCTTCATAACAAACTCATTCACTTCCTGAACTCCATTAATTCCCTTCACTGTGTATACAACCCTGTAGTCAATCGTATTAGGCACACCCACTACATGATCACACACAGGGTCATGTTCAACAAAGAGTGTGAGCAAAACAATGAGAGGCAGGCCTGTTTTCTGTGCACTTGTAATACTAATTGAGGAACAAAACCTGTATAGTTCCCTTCACTACTCAGAAAACAGCACTGTGAGAGGCAAGCCTGTTTTCTGAGTACTTATAATACTAATTGCAAACCTGTATAGTTCCCTACACTGTGTGAACTTCCTGCATTTAGATTATATTAGTCACACCATTACCTGATCAAACATAGGATCATACTCAATAGGGAGTGTCAACAAAATAGCACAGTGAGAGGTAAGCCTGTTTTCTGTGTACTTGTAATACTAATTAGAGAGCAAAACCTATATAGTTCCCTTCACTATTTGTACTTCCTACAATCAATCATATTAGTCACGCCTACTACCTGATCACACATTGGGGTATATTTATTAACTGTTGAGCGGACATGATTTGCTGTAGCATAAATGGCATGAGCAAGCAATGTTTCTACTCTCAATTTGTAATCCCATGCAAATGACAGTGGAGGGCCCTCTAGTTGGCCTGTAGCAACATTAAGAGATAACTAACTTGAAGTCTGGAGTGTTCTAAGTTGTGTTTGCTACATTGTTGTAAGTGTGGAGGCGGGTGTTTTTTCTTACCTTTATAGGGTCTTGGAGCAGTGATTCCAGCCTCTTCCTGTTCCAGGCTTCAAGGAGAAATTTTCATCTGTTGATTCTCAGCTGGGTTTCTTTTTCCTGGATTAAAGATGGATAGAGCTAGAAGAAAGTCTGTGCTTCCGAAGAGATATAGAGAGGTGGTAGAGATGACATCCAAGAAAAAAGGACCTGCAAGAGAAAGGAGGGAGTCAAGCAATGAGGATGTGGTACCCCCCACCCCACAAACACTACCTAAAGCTAGAAATTTTGCTAGGGATAGGAGAGTACTAAGGAGGGATTTGGGCATAGCCAGTGGTAAGGGCAGATCGGCCCCTGAGTTAGTGCACACTTCCCATGTAGACTTAGGTGGGTCTGGGTTTGGGCCTAGTTGTGGGCGCTCCCCTCCAGTTACTCCTACTAGGCCTCCTTCCCCTGCAAGCTTATTTTGGGCTGATAATTCTACGCCCAGATTTAATACCCCTCCAGCTTCGGTTGGTTTAGCTATGGGGCAATTTTTTTCTAGAATTCAGATTGCACTGATGGCACCACTCACTAAATGTAATGTCGGGTCTGTTACCATTCCAAATAAGGTCAATGGCCCTGGAATTGCACAATTATATGTGGTCAGGTGCTATGTATCATAAAAGTTACATTACACGCTGGTTAGCTAAAGAAACTAACCGCAAAAAGATACTATATATCACTCAAAAGACCCCTAAATCATGGAGTTAGAAAAAGAATCACACAAGTTAAAACATAAATCTTTATTAGAACTGTTAAAATCTGGGTATGTTAAAACTAAAATGCTGGCATAAAGTTCCCAGTTAAAAAAATGGATATCATGAACTAGAACCTAGTATTGTTGTGAAATATGCTGTCAAGTGGCAGATTAGTAAGTCACTGGCTTGAGTTATGTATCACTAGATAATATAGATTGGGGTCAAAAAGTTCAGAGATGTAAAGATAAATTATCTCTAAAATAACAAATTCTACTCACTATTATCAGGTTCTCATAAAACCAGGTATAGGTTTGTGATTTGGTTATTATATAACTCCAAATATTATATGATACATCACAGATGACATGAATTATAGCTAGAGAAATTCTTCTTATTTCTCTAGCTATAATTCATGTCTGGTTGGTGATCAGGGTAGGACCTCTAGCAGTCTGACACAGGCAATCAGTGGACAGGGCAGTCAGAGCGTGAGTGTGAATGAGGATGTGATCAGGAGGTCTGTGGCTGCTGCATTAGGGATGAGAGATAATGTGGGCCATGGTGTACATGGAGGTAGCTCACCTGGGGCACATTCCTCTGCCCAGAGTACTCCCCAAAATGTTTTGTGTTCACATGTCAATGCAACAGGCATGTCAGGCATGGGCAACACAGCGTCAAGTGCACTGGTGGTTGCTGGATCAAGCAGAGAAGCAGTTACAGAGCTCAGGACAAGGTGGCCCCTAGTGGTGAGTACAGCCACACTAACATCACACACGCTGACACAGGATCATCCTCTAGTGACTCAGGGTCTGACAGTAATGAGGAGTTATGGCTAGTGGGTAAAGGTCAGCAGCAGATGTTTAAATGGATTAAAAAATTAGCGACAGCACAGTCCAAGGCTAAGGCAGGGCATACATGGGTTGTAGAGGATGTCATTTAGGGCTAAGGCTAAGGGGTTGCCCAGGACCGGGCAAGGCCAGATGGTAGCCAGGAAAGTGGCGGCACAAGGGGATACTTACCCTTGTCTAGTGCATTCTTTATATGGGCACTTTAAGTAAAAAACAATAAAGAAGATTCACGAGAGGCGCTACTTGAACATCTTTGAGCTATCTCTAAATGCGTATAGGGCTAAGGAAATGGCAGCTGACGGCACTGGTCCTAAAAAGGTAAACAGGGCAGAGACTTATGATGAGAGGCAGAGGTGCTTTAGAGTTCTAGCCACTTGCTACGTGGACAAATGGCCTTTGCAAGGCCATAATCTATTTAAATATCAGGATACTATTGAAGATATACATACAATAGCTTTAAGGAAGAGTCATGGCGTGATTACGACATGGCCTTTCCACAAGAAAATGGTGGGTAACCCTTTGCTACATTTTGGCATGAAGGACATGCACTTGTGGTTGAAGTTGGGCAAGGAGTGTGCAACATCCTCACCGGGAAATGTGCGACCTTGTCCTCTTCACTCACTGCCACGCCAAAAGAGGCATGGCAGGGAGTGTTGAAAATTCCAGGATAGGCAATGTGAGAGAGGAACTAACTGTTACTTTCGGCACATTTGTAAATACTACAGTGGTCCACACCCGGGGATCGAGTGTAGCAAGGAAAAACAGGGGGCAGAGAAGCCTATCTTCAGAGGGGGTGCTGGGGTCAAGAGCGCCAACTCCACTTAGGCCAGCGGTGATGGCACCATGGCTGGCACATTACCCTGATAAAGGAGTGGCAGAGTTGTTGAAATCAGGGTTGGTGGGGGGCTTTAGGATTCTGGTGTTAGGTATTGTGCTTGGGTCTTCTATCCATCGTAATTTAAAATCAGCATTCAAATTCCCACAGATGGTTAGGGATAAATTGGCAAAAGTAATGGAATTTGGCAGGGTTGCTGGCCCGTTTCATAACCCTCCTTTCCCGGACTTGGTAATATCGCCCTTGGGGGTAGTACCTAAAAAGAAGTCAGGAAGTTTAGATTGATACATCTCTTGTCATAACCGAAAGGGTCATCAGTGAATGACACAATTGATCTGGAGCTAAGTTCTGTACACTACCAATCATTTGATGATGCATTGGCAATAGTAAGAATTAAGGATCTGGGGGCATTGATGGCGAAGTTGGATATATAATCGGCTTTACGGCTTCTACCCCTTCATCCATCTTCCTTTCAGCTGATAGGTATGAAGTTTGAGGGGGCCTACTACTTAGACAGAAGTCTACTGATGGCGTGCTCCTTATCATGCTCACTGTTCTAGTGTTTTAGCTCATTTCTACACTGGGTGGTGCAGAAGGCGTCGAGGGGCATGGCAATAGCCCACTACCTGGATGACTTCCTGCTTGTGGGGAGAGCAGGTCCCACAGAGTGTACCAAGTTAATGAGGGTAATGAAGGGCATGATGGCTGAATTTGGAGTGCCACTTACTGATGATAAAACGCAAGGTCCATGCACTTGTCTCACCATTTTAGGTATTGAGATAGACACTTTACAGTCATTGTGCCAGTTACCACAGGACAAGGTCGACCGCATCTTAGAGGTGGTTAGAAAAATGGCTAGAGCAGATCTGGACACCATTAAGGAACTCCAGTCATTGCTAGGCCTACTTAATTTTGCTGGGAGGGCCATCCCAATGGGGAAAGTCTTCAACCAATGTTTAGAGAGTAAACTAAAAGGGCTTGGTGGTAGGTGGAAGACAGTCAAGGTCAATGCTGATATGAGGGAAGACATACTGTAGGTGTGTGGGAAAGATTTATGGCCCACTTTAATGGCGTCTGTATTTGGAGGTCAGTTCCCATATCGAATCAGTCACTGCATCTATTTACAAATGTGGCGGGTGGCTCTGGTTACGGGGCATACCTAAATGGGGAATGGAGTGCCACTTCATGGCCCAAGGAATGGGTTTCTAGTAACCTCACTAAGAACCTGATGCTGCTAGAGCTATTCCCAATTGTTGTAGCCATAGAAATTTGGGGGCATATACTAGAGAACAGGTCAGTAGTTTTCTGGACGGATAATATGAGTGTGGTTTACAGCATAAACAGATTATCCGCATCCTCACCAGTTGCAGTAACTTATCTAAGACAGATTGTGCTACACTGCTTGTAGCTTAACATTTGCTTTACAGCCAGGCACGTCCAGGGGTTGCATAACGTGATTGCTGATGCAATCTGTCGATTTAATTGGGGGCAGTTTAGGAAGGTAGCGCCTAAGGCAGCTGCAAATGGACTAACATGCCCCTCCTTTCTTTGGCAGCTCACACAGGGCGGGACAACCTTATTCCCCTAGTACAGGCATCATTGGCGCCTTAGACTTGGAAAACATACCACAATCATTGGAAAGGATGGGAGACCTTCTGCCACCAGAAGTGTTTGATGTACATTTGCGCCTCTCAGGTGCTTGATTGGTTAAAATGTTTGAGGCAGGAAGGTATTTCTAGATTGGGAACGGGAAGCAGGCTAGCAGCAATAGCTTTCTTTAACAAAGCTTTATGTAATGCACATCACTCTAACTTGTTTCTGGTTCGTCAGTTCTTAAAGATCAGAGAGAACCTATAACACTGCTTCACCGGAGGCAATTGGTGTTGGGATTGAGGGAGGTTTGTTCATCAGAGTACAAAGTTTTACTTTTTCGTATGGCATTCTCCCTAATTTTTGCGGGGGCTTTGCATTTAGGGGAATTAGTTTCTTCTTCAAGAGCTAAGGGCTCAGGGGGATACAGGTTGGTCATATAAGGACATCAGAAGAGGGGATTTTTCTATTGGTCCCTAGGTCTAAGACGAATCAGGAAGGAAAAGGAGCATGGTTGACCCTGGTCAGGCATGAATTCCCAGAATGTTGCCCAGTGCAGAATGTTGAGGAATTTGGGAAGGTTAGGCCGGCGGGTTGCTAGCAATTTCTCGTACACGAGGATGGTAGCTTGTTGTCTATATTTCAGTTCCGAAAGGTTCTTGCAAGAGCAGCGGAACAGTTGGGGTTGGACCCGTCTAGGATTGTGCAGCACTCGTTCAGAATAGGGGCTGCAACTAGTGTGGTGGTGAAGCGGTCTTCCATGGTAGAGAACAAGCACCTATGGCGATGGAGGTCAGGAAGCTACAAATTTTACATTAAACCTTTACCCAAATCTAAAAAAAAAAAATAAAAAAAATTGATGTTTGTTTTTTTCTGCAACAATACGGTAGTGCAGACAAATGTGATAATGCTGTTCACTCATGTTTTGCCAGGTATTTTAGGTGAGAATTGCACTCCAGTTTGGGTGTGGATAATTGGACATTCATTTATCCACTGGGCGTCCATCAGGGTGCTTCGCTCCCCAGAAGATCAGCAACTTGGATTTGCAACATCCAGGGCCAACTTTTGCTGGTTTGGCCAAGGGGTTTGACTTGGGAGGAGTTACCAGCCCTTCAACAAGACGCACACAGGATGTGGGGACAGCCTTACATTATTGTGTTGCATGTAGGGGGAAATGACATGGGGTCAGTGTCAGCACTAGATCTCATTAGGATGATGGTTGCGGACATCAAATGGGTTCATGCTTGGCTTCATGATGTGAGGATAGGTTTGTCCAATGTGGTTGCACGACTGCATTGGTGGTACATAGAAACCCAGAGGGCAGCCTATAACATACGGAAGAATGTTAACAGGGAGGTAGGGAGAGCCGTCACGGCCCTGGGGGCTTTGTTATCAGGCATGAATCAATAACGGCCAACAAAAAGGACCTTTATCGCCCTGATGGAGTTCACCTGACAGATGTTGGGTTAGACTTATTCATGAGTGACATCAGGAAGGACCTTTTAATGATAATTGAAAAAAAAGACAAATACATACACACTACTGTTTGTTAATGATTGTTGGTTGACTGTTATATAGTAAAAAAAAAATAGTTTATAATAAAATTTTCATATTTGTGATGTTGAAAGTTTTTTGTGTTATTTTAAGTGGTACCTTGTTGGTTGTGGTGGCGGCAAAAGTAAATTTAGATCTTTTCCTCTTTTGGCGGTCGAGTAAGGCTCTGGGAGCGAACATTAAGAGAGAAAAGGTCTAGAAATAGGGAGGGGATATGCCCACTAGGTGACGGCCTAGGGGTCCTCTCCCTTATGATTTGCAGGCCAAAGATCTCTACACATCGTAGCTCTTTCTCTATGCCATTGAGTGTGAACAACCAGAAGCCACGCTGCAAGCAACGGAGGGTTCTTGTCCATCTATCAGTAGGGGTTAGTTTAGTGTTAAATGCCGCCACCAGTTATGAACGAACTTAATACAAGTTCTAGTTATGTTTTGATTAAAAAGTGCCTAATATTGAATAATATTAACCATATGTTAAATTTCTTTATTGAATTAACGCGACCGGTCTTTTCTCCCACAAAGTTGTTGTGACTTATTTATTAAAGTTATAGGATTAGAGAACGTATGAGGTAATAGGAGGTTTATATCTTATGACAGTAGAGGGCCCTCTAGTGGCCTGTAGAAACATTAAGAGATAACTAACTTGTAGTCTGGAGTGTTCTAAGTTGTGTTTGCTACATTTGAGAAGAAACAGAAGTGCAACAGCACTACACTTAGAATTAGGGAGTGCTTGTATAATAGAAAGGATTACCTTTCAAAAGCTGGAGTGCTTATGCATGAACTAACTAGAAGGGTTTGTTAACACAGGGGTTGAAGAAAAAGAATGCATCTAGATAGCACTTGACTCTCCCTGCAAAGTAGTAAATGTAACATCAATATCTGGAAATGTGCTAAGGTGATATGTTTAAAATATAACCTTTATTGGTTTTGATTAAAATTCAAAGAACACACAAACAACACACAATTAAAATTACAAGATAATTTAAACCGTTAGAACCATATATTCTCCAGTAGATGAGAATAATGGGTTAATGGGAAGTGTCACAATCAAATAAATGGAGTGGCACTGGCGTGGGTATAAAATACTGGAATCTTTCCACAAGATGATCTAGTGTATAGGACGTTATGAGGTACTGTGATCTTGGAACAAGAAAATCTTGCACCTATTAAATTTTTGATATGTACACAAATGATGGACAGTGGTCTCACTAATGTATTAAGCTTAATAGAGATCACATAATATAACTTTATGTTGCCTTATAAGGTAGGAACAAAGGAAATTATACTGGATATGTGTCTAAAGTGATTGATATACGGTAAAGTTAAACTGGTTAAATAAATCAGTATAAAGAGAAATAATAATCAGGTTCAATTATCTCAAGGTCACTTGTCAGTGGCTCATTTTAGAAAAAATCTCATGCCCCATGCTTCTGTTGCACAATAGATTTCTATATTAGTTTAATATGATTAGGAATTCAAATATATCAAAAACTAGTATAATGAGCTTTTGTCTAGAATAGACTCAAAGATTTATTAATATATCTATGATATCCAAACATTCAATAAAAGATAGGATCTTGGTATCTTAGTGTTGGATACACAAGATAATTTATATTTTATTGGTCACACAATTGTGAGTTCACTTGGTATCAGGAAAGACGGTATATGAATGGATAGAAAATATTGAGTGGTCACTTGTCAGTGGCTCATTTTAGAAAAAGTCTCATATCCCATGCTTCTATTGCACAATGGTTTCTATATAGGTTGAATATGAGTGGGAATTCAAATGTATCATGAACTAATCTAATGAGCTTTAGTCTAAAATAGACTCAAGGATTTATTAATATATCTATGATATCCAAACATACGTCTACAATCAACAATAAAAGATAAGATCTTGGTGTCTTAGTGTTGGATGCACAACATAATTTTTATTTTTACTGAGATAATTGAACCTGATTATTAATTCTCTTTATACTGATATATTTAACCAGTTTAACTTTACCGTCAATCACTTTAGACACATATCCAGTATAATTTCCTTTGTTCCTACCTTATAAGGCAACATAAAGTTATATTATGTGATCTTTATTAAGCTTGATACATTAGTGAGACCTCGGTCCATCATTTGTGTACATATCAAAAATTTAATAGGTGCAAGATTTTCTTGTTCCAAGATCACAGTACCTCATAACGTCCTATACACTAGATCATCTTGTGGAAAGATTCCAGTATTTTATACCCACGCCAGTGCCACTCCATAGAAATAGAAATATCTTGTCAGTGCAATTTACAGATTGGTGTAAACACTAGCCCCCTGTGTTGTGACAAACATTGTGCTTGCATTGTAAATCAAGTGCTCACAATAATTTTTTATTGGAAATTGCCCTCCCATTCTTGGTACTGCTAGAACAGGAATACATATTAAAGGGACATTCTGGAATTACACCTTTAAATAGAAACATATTTGCAATATGCATGTATTGGCAAAAATGCTTCTAATAAAAGTTATCACTGTTTAAGTGTTAATATTTTTCTCTGCATGTGCATATGAAAAATAGCTAGATATTTTCAATTCCATGTCGTTTAAAATACTACAGCTGCTTGAAATTCCAGTGGGGCTTGTGTCAGTTATTAACTAATTGAGTCATTACCAGATTGTACAGTCACCTTAGGATCTCTGAGCAAGTGCTGTGTTTAAAATGCTGGTGCACGGTGCATACTTAAATTCACTTTTTAAACAGCTACAGCTTTTATTAGAAGCATAAAATACATGTTTAATTCAATAATACTTCTATTTAAAACTGAAATGCATCCATGTGGATTCAAATTTTGTCTGGAATGTCCCTTTAAGGGGTGACTGTCTAATTATTAAAATGCCCTCCCGTTATAAAAATAAATCAAACCAAATCCAATAAGTAGTCCCCCCCTATAGATAAAACTTTATATACAATTGTTAATGTCCTATTTAAAAACAGAGATTGAAGTATCACTTGCTGTGTTAGAGTTGCAACCAAACCTTTGCTGAATCTTATCAAAAGCACCTATGCAGATTAATGTCTATTCTGCTCATGATTCTTTTCAAATTTGGAATTCACTATTGTGCATTTTATTTTTCCTTGTTGGGTCTTTCAAGCATGCTCTTATGACAAACATATAGGTGGCTTGTGTTTATAAATATTTAATTTTAAATTTTGAAGACAAGGTTAAAGGGACATTAA
The DNA here is from genome assembly GCF_027579735.1 of Bombina bombina. NCBI lineage: Eukaryota > Metazoa > Chordata > Amphibia > Anura > Bombinatoridae > Bombina > Bombina bombina. Next base: position 841,000,839 of record NC_069501.1, read on the forward strand.
ACACTAAATACATCCTAGATAGAATGATGCATTCAAAGAAAAGATTAGTCCATGACTAACATGTAGATGTATTTTTTAAAGTTTCATTAGTTGTTTAAAAAGTGACAAAATAAGTGTAAAGTTTTAGTGTCTATAAAACACTGGGAGCTGCCATGTTGTAACTTGTGTTACCATCTCTGCTGTGGCCAATTAGGGACCATTATAAATAGGTCACTAGAGTGTGCAGCCAATGGTTGTGCTGGATTTAACAGTGTTCTGCACTTCCATTTCTAACAGGAACTGAAAAGCTCACAATTTCAGAATGGAATTACAGACAAAGAGGACAAAATAAATAATGAAAGTATATTGCAGAGTAGTTTTATATATATAATTTATCATTTTATATTACCATCTCAAAGTGTTTAATGTCCCTTTAAGGCCAAGTGAATTATTAATGGCATCTAGCACAGTCACTGATGGCATGCATGATTTTGTGTAAGGGTAAGATGGGAATAGTATAATAACTTGGTTGTTATGTCAACACTGAATGTGTCAGAGCTTGTAAGGAAATCTTTATCTGCAATATCTGTTTACTTAGGATTGAGAAAAATTTTAGTGAAATATTTGGAACTATCTATGGGCTAGATTACGAGTAGAGCGTTATTTATCACTCCCGCTTGTGCATTAACATCGCTTAAAAACCTAACACACTATTCGCGCCCAAACCTGATCGCATTTTCTCAAATGCTCTAACCCAGCATGAAAATATGAATATTTCACATTCAAATGTTCTTCACAAAGCAGATTATGTTTATTTATTCATAAATACATATTTCTATATATAAACTGATGGTATTTTGGTACAATATAAATTTATACCTATATATATATATATATACACAAATATATATCATTACATATAGGTATAATTATATACATATACAGTATATATATATATATATATATATATATATATATATATATATATATATAGTAAAACGAAGAAAGGTCCAGACAGGGAGCTCAAAGCAAAAAGGTGAATGTTTATTTGCAAATACAGTATATATATATATATAGCAATGAACAAATGGCTTGCACTCACTGGTCCTTTTAATTACGTGCCTTTATTTGTATTTTCCTTTTAATTACGTGCCTTTATTTGTGACATTTCGGGGTCCGTATCCCCTTCCTCAGGCAAAGGATCACAGTGAAATACATTCATTTATAAGAACAAACAACCAATGAAACACAAACCCCACCCCCTGAATGAAAAAAAATGCCAAATGGTTGTCATAGCAACCACAATAAACAAAGTACACACCCACAAGGCTCACCCAATAGACAGGCGAGACACAACACGTGACACCTAACATAATGATAACAACATTTCTCATAGGTACAGAATGTAAAAAAACGCATATAAGCTTAGAATTAAGTACATTAGCGTCAACTCACTCTAACAGCAGCAAACTTATCATTCGCACAACACGCAGATACACAGAAATACAGAGGCTATTTAGAGCCGCTATTTGCAACAGAGCACTATTTAAGAGCAAGGGGACCGAACACACCATGTGACTCAACCTATCTTCAAATATGCAATTCGGTTCATACTTATGTCCCGACATACCACTGTAACTCTAAATGCCATATGCCAGTGTGTATTAACTGCAAAGCGCTCAGTGAACTGCACAGAGGCAGCGTGTATCCAGAGGAGGCGGCGCCAATTGCGTCATCACGAGTGTCAGCTGAGTACACAAACAAACAGCTGTTACATCGGATCACACGCTGTCACTGTGATGCACGGAGAGGATTGTGGTTGAAACATAACAAATGTGATAAGTTCAGATGGAAAGACTTTATACCATTAAACACCTAAAACAAGGACCTAACAAGGATGATTAAAGGGACACTAAACCCAAAAATTTTCTTTCATGATTCAAATAGAGAATTTTTTTTAAACAACATTCCAATTTACTTCTATTATCTAATTTGCTTCATTCTTTAGATATCCTTTGTTGAAGAAATAGCATTGCACATGGGTGAGCCAATCAGACGAGGTATTTATGTGCAGCAACCAATCAGCAGCTACTGAGCCTATCTAGATATGCTTTTCAGCAAAGTATATCAAGAGAATGAAGCAAATTAGACAATAGAAGTAAATTAGAAAAATGTTTAAAATGGCATGCTCTTTCTAAATCATGAAAGAAAAAATTTGGGTTTAATGTCCCTTTAAGCATATAACTGATTAACTAAATAATAAGTTGGAAGCAACAGCATGCAAACAACTATCATTAGGGGCTTAAAATCATATAAACACTGCATGCTGTAGAAGTATAAAGATACGAACATGTATAGGTCCATACTTATGTAGGACAGAAGAAATATGTCAAACATGCATAAGAATACATAAAAATTCTATACATTAAAAATTCTACATGAACAGATCATATAGAGACCAGGGCATCATGGGGCACGCATAGGGCACCCTAAAGGGAGTGACTAAACCAATAGGAAACTTAATTAACCATACCACCACATTATAGTGCATATTGCATCAAAGGGACAAAATAGTCAGTAAAGGGACAATAAAGAGGACGATAGAAGCACCCACTGAACATGGATGTATGCTACCGTACACAATGGCTTATGTTGCAATAATTAACAAGCTACATTAAGTTAATAGACAATCGGAGCATAATGGCTCGAGGACTCTCAAGAAACAGGATCTGCTGGACAAACTCATTATAGAAAACAATGCCAATCGAGCATGGAATTTAATCCATGTGGCTGTATAGTGTTCAATCGATATGTCCATTTTGCTTCTATTTGAAGGAGAGTAATGTTCCTATTACCACCCCTTTTCAGAGGTGGGACATGGTCAATGAGGACAAAACAAAGGTCCGTTGGATTATGACCAGCCTCTAAAAAATGTCTTGCAACGGGTTGATCACTCTTCTGGTTCTTAATAGCCGCTCTGATGGCCGATCAGTGATTTGCCATCCTTGTGTGGGCGTCATCAGATGTTTTTCCCACATAGAACTTGGCGCATATATATATATATATGTAAATATCTATTTATTATTAATTAGTACACATTTCTCTATGTGAATAACATTGGAATGGGAAATATTTGAATATTGCATAAATATGATTTTACTTTGCTCACATGCAACAGTTACTGCTATTCATATTCTAGCCCTATGTGTGACATGGATAGTTTTTTCACTCATCAGATTCAGTATTTAATCTATGCCCATCAAATGTTTAATTAAGAAAAATAAAACAACATTTTTATAGGCATGGTACATTTTGCCTGCTTTTGCTGTGTAATACATCTGCCCGGATATTATTTATTTTGCCTGCTTTTGTTTTGGCAAATATCTGCCTGGAAACAGGCCTGGACTGGACATAGGGCATACAAAGAAAATGCCCGGTGGGCTGGGCTCTTATGTGGACTCTGCTTCTACATACCAGCCTCTCTTATTATGAGTAACAATAAGAAAGCTGTTACTGTCTAATTGATAATTATTTTAATTTTAGTATAATAGTAATGTTAGTTTAATGTATAGTTTAAACTTAGTTTTTTTTTTTTATTTCACAGGTAAGTTTTTATTTATTCTAAGATAGGTATCTTGTAATTTTAATTTAAAGTTAGGGGGTTGTTAGGTTTAGGGGTTAATAGTTTAATTTAGTTTTTGGTGATGTTGGGGACTGGCAGTTTAGGGATTATTAGGTTTATTTAGTGGCAGTGATGTGGGAGGCCAGATGTTTAGGGGTTAATAACTTTATTTAGTGGCAGGGATGTCGGGGAGCGGCAGAATAGGGGTTAATATATTTATTATAGTGTGGGCGATGTTGGGGTGTGGGGGAATAGGGGTTAATAACTGTATAATAGTGGTGGCGATGTTGGGGAGCGGCGGGATAGGGGTTAATCAATTTTATTAGTGGCGGCGATGTCGGGAGCGGCAGATTAGGGGTTAATAAGTTTAATTTAGTGTTTGCGATGCTGGAGGGCCTCGGTTTAGGGGTTAATAGGTAGTTTATGGGTGTTAGTGTACTTTGTAACAGTTTAGTTATGAGTTTTGTGTAACAGTTTTGTTGCGTAATACTCATAACTACTGGTCTCAGATAGCGGAATGGATCGTGTCGGTATAGGCTGTAACATAAGCTTTTTAGCCTCATCGCAGTGCTCATGGCAGTGCTATGGAAATCCCACGCAAAAACATCATTTTTTTGAGTGCGGGACTGATGTTGCGTTACAGGCTTAAATGCTTGCAGTACAGCTATACCGACAAGACTCGTAATGGCTGCGTTACTTTTTTAACACTGAAATGGCCATTTTTTCAGAGTTAAAACATGAATGCAAAACTTGTAATCTAGGTGAGTGTGAGGACTAGATTAAAAGCAAAGCTTAGACAATAGCTATGGGTGCTTTATCCTTATCGCAACCTTGTGCTAAGAATTGCACAAAATCACTCAAAGATGTATATGTATGTGTGTAATTTTATGAGTTCATATATATGTTAGTATGTATATAAGTGTATATGTGTGTACATATGTATGTATGTCTATATATGTATAAGTGCCGTGTTTTAAGCATATATTTAAATAGAAAGTCATAGTTTTAAATGTTAGTGAAGAACAATTTGTCCTTTCAGAGCACCCTCATTCAAGTCTAATACGTATGTGATTTAGTGCTCCCACGCTATCTGGTATCTAGATATTAGCACTCCCTAGACTTTCGCTAGTATACTTTCAACTTGAATACAAAAATAAAAACATTCGCCTAGATTTAGAGTTTTGTCGGTAAAGACCCGAGTAGCTAACGCTGCTTTTTTCCCCAACGCACCCTTCCAACAACGCTGGTATTTAGAGTTGTCTGAGGGGCTGCGTTAGGCTCAAAAAAGGGTGCGTTGAGCCTAATTTAGCTCCACTTCAACCCTCAATACCAGCATTGCTTACGGTAGCGGTAAGCTGGAAAAACGTGCTCGTGCAAGATATCCCCATAGGAAACAATGGGGCAAAAAAGCAGTGTTCAGCTCCTAACGCAGCCTCATTGTTTCCTATGGGGAAACACTCTCTAAGTCTGCACCTAACAACCTAACATGAACCCCGAGTCTAAACAGCCCTAACCTTACACTTATTTACCCCTAATCTGACGCCCCCGCTATCGCTGACACCTGCATTATATTATTAACCCCTAATCTGCCGCTCCGGACACCGCCGCAACCTACATTATCCCTATGAACCCCTAATCTGCTGCCCCTAACAACGCCAACCCCTATATAATATTTATTAACCCCTAATCTTCCCCCCCAACGTCGCCGCTACCTTACCTACACTTATTAACCCCTAATCTGCCAAACGGACCTGGCCGCCACTATAATAAATGTATTAACCCCTAAACCGCCGCACTCCCGCCTCACAAACACTAGAATAAATAGTATTAACCCCTAATCTGCCCTCCCTAACATCGCCGCCACCTACCTACAATTATTAACCCCTAAACTCCCGCCCGCAACATCGCCGCTACTATAATAAATTTATTAACCCCTAAACCTAAGTCTAACCCTAACACCCCCCTAACAAATATAATTTAAATGAAACGAAATAATATTCCTAAAATTAACTAAATTAATCCTATTTAAAACTAAATACTTACCTATAAAATAAACCCTAATATAGCTACAATATAACTAATAATTACATTGTAACTATTTTAGGATTTATATTTATTTTACAGGCAACTTTGTATTTATTTTAACTAGGTACAATAGCTATTAAATAGTTAATAAGTATCTAATAGCTACCTAGTTAAAATAAGTGCAAAATTACCTGTAAAATAAATTCTAACCTAAGTTACAATTAAACCGAACACTACCCTATCATTGCCTATAAATTACCTACAATTAGCTAAATTAAATACAATAAAATAAACAAACACTAAAATTACACAAAATAAAAAAAAACACATTACCAGAAAAAAATAAAAAAATAAGCAATACAAAAAACAAAAAAAAAACAGTTATACCTATTCCTGAACTAGTATTCTTAAAAAAAAGACCACCCCAAATTAAATAACCCTATACTAAAACCAACTCTAAAAATTGCCCTGAAAAGGGCATTTTTTAGGGTATAGCCCTTAAGTGATTAAGCTCTTTTACTTCGCACAAAAATCCCTGTTCTAAAAACAAAGTAACCCCCACCACCCAAATAAAAAGCCTACCTAAAAAAAAACTAAATATATATATATAGTTACTGCAAGTTTTTATTTTAGTTTTTACAACTAGCAAATTATTATAATTATACTGTATATATGTTTTTATCTCTGGAAGTGGAAGGAAGGGGGGGTGCAAAAGCATCACATTATTTATGTATGAAACACACCAAAACTCTGCCACCCCACAGAAATGCTCCCACACCCCAATGGCATAATCCTACCCCCTTCACTTCCACAAAAGTGGGGGGGGGGGCATCACTGCCACATTCTCTCCCTAATGTACAGAACCACCAATGCATATCCAAATGCACACCATCCACCACTCCCATGCAAGGACGCCTCCTCAATAGCCCCAAAATTTCAACTAGCCCCCCCACATACCACATACACAAGGAGGGGTCCATCCTGCCCCATGCTACCTCACATCCCACATCAGCCTGCCACAACCTGGCCCTTTATCCCCCATTCCAACACTGCATCTTTGGGGACCTATCCATAACACACACATGGGGACAACCCACCCGCACCGCACACAGGCTCTCCAACAACCCCCAATCCAACATTCATTCGCATTGGGCCAAGCTCTGCCCTCCCTTCCCTGAGTACCAAACACTCGCCGCTACTAACGCGGTCATGCAGGCCCCCATACCGGACATCCCCATGCATAACCCGCTCCCCCTAGGTCTGCTTCACGCTAATTGCCAAACTTCAATTACACCCCAGCCTTCGACTCAGCCACCACTCTGGAGCTTCACACCCGCTCCAAGCCCTGCCCCTCAGTCACACCTGCGCTCCCTCTCTGGATCCCTTCACCACATGGCAGACCAACCTCTTCTACCACCATCAGCCCGCTGTACATCACGGTCCACAGCACCCCTCCCTGCCTCACCTTCTGCAGATGCCTTGGCTGCTGACTGCCTCTTCTCCTTCGCTGGTCTCCCTTGCCTTCCACCCGCACGACGTGTGGTGATGCCCCCGGCTCCTCTTCCAGACGTGATCTCCTCCTGCAAGGCCAGCCCTGCCCCCACCGCAGGTCTCACTGGCATCGAGCTCCCGGCTAGCCGATCCATGGGCTTCACAGGGGACATCCCCCTGCCACTTCCTCTCCTTAGGCTTAGGCCCCTCACTCTGGCTCTCCCACTTAGCTCTGGACTCAACCTCTCAGGTGGTCTGGCCCTCCTGATGGGCCTGGCCCCAGGAGGCCATGATGTCCTGCCTTTCCCAGACCCTTCAACCTCAACCACGGGAGCCGCTCCTACTCTCCGCAGCTTCTCCAGCATCCAATCTGAGCCTCAAGGCCACAAGGTCTGGATTTGCCGCCATGCTGAAGTCAGGTAAGTGTGAGAAAAAATGCAAGCTTCCTTCCACACTTACCCTCTCTCTCCTTTTTGGCTCTCTTTTCTGACCACCCCCACCACTCTTATCTGTCTCCACAGGCCACACCTACCTCATCCTCCTCAACTCTACTTACCTATCCCATTTCTACACCTATACAGGGGTCAAACGCCCCTCCCTTGTATAGGTCCCGTCCAGGGCTTCCTTTACCATTCATGGGCTTTTTCAGTTAAATTTAGCCTGTTAAGGTTACCTGAGGTCTGAAGCTGAGAATGCAATAAAATGTCTTGTTTTATTATATACATATTTCAAAACAATATTGCCTAGATTACGAGTTTGGCGTTAACAGGGGTGCGTTGCTAACAAGCCTTTTTTTTCTAACGCTACCTTAAGACAACGCTGGTATTACAGGGTTTTTTAAACCTGGCGTTAGCCACAAAAAGGTGAGTGTAGAGCAGAATTGAGCTCCACATCTCACCTCAATACCAACGTTGCTTACGGTAGCGATAAACTGGCTAAACGTGCTCGTGCACGATTTCCCCATAGGAAACAATGGGGCTGAGCTGGCTGAAAAAAAAACTAACACCTGCAAAAAAGCAGCGTCCAGCTTCTAACGCAGCCCCATTGTTTCCTATGGGAAAATAAAAAATATGTCTACACCTAACACCCTAACATGAACCCCGAGTCTAAACACCCCTAATCTTACACTTATTAACCCCTAATCTGCCGCCCCCGCTATCGCTGACACCTACATTATATTATTAACCCCAATCTGCCACTCCGGACACAACGCCGCCACCTACATTATCCCTATGAACCTCTAATCTACTGCCCCCAACATCGCCGACACCTACATTATACTTATAAACCCCTAATCTGCCGCCCCCAACGTCGCCGCCACCTACCTACAATTATTAACCCCTAATCTGCCGACCGGACATCGCCGCCACTTTAATAAATGTATTAACCCCTAAACCGCCGCACTCCCGCCTCGCAAACACTAGTTAAATTTTATTAACCCCTAATCTATCCCCCCAATGTCGCCGACACCTACCTACATTTTGTAACTCCTAATCTTCCGACTCCAACGTCGCCGCTACTATAATAAATTTATTAACCCCTAAACCTAAGTCTAACCCCCCCAACTTAAATATAATTTAAATCAAGCGAAATTAATTTAACATAATTAAATAAATTAATCCTATTTAAAACTAAATACTTACCGATAAAATAAACCCTAAGCTAGCTACAATATAACTAATACTTACATTGTAGCTAACTTAGGATTTATATTTATTTTACAGGCAACTTTGTATTTATTTTAACTAGGTACAATAGTTATTAAATAGTTATTAACTATTTAATAACTACCTAGCTAAAATAAGCACAAAATTACCTGTAAAATAAATCCTAACCTAAGTTACAATTACACCTAACACTACACTATCATTAAACTAATTACCTAAACCACCTACAATTATTTACAATTAAATTAAATAAACTAACAGCTAGATTTAGAGTTTTGCGGCCAAAGGGGTGCATTAGCTACACGAGTTCTCTGAAGGGCTGCGTTAGGCTCCAAAAAGGGAGCGTAGAGCATAATTTACCTCCACTTCAACTCTCAATACCAGCGGTGCTTACTGACGTGGCCAGCTTAAAAAACGTGCTTGTGCACGATTCCCCCATAGGAAACAATGGGGCAGTTTGAGCTGAAAAACAACCTAACACCTGAAAAAAAGCAGCGTTCAGCTTCTAACGCAGCCCCATTGTTTCCTATGGGGAAACATTCTCTAAGTCTGCACCTAACACCCTAACATGTACCCAGAGTCTAAACACCCCTAACCTTACACTTATTAACCTCTAATCAGCCGCCCCCGCTATCGCTAACCCCTGCATTTTATTATTAACCCCTAATCTGCCCCTCCGTACACCGTCGCAACCTACATTATAGCTATGTACCCCTAATCTGCTGCCCCTAACATCGCCGACCCCTATATTATATTTATTAACCCCTAATCTGCCCCCCCAACGTCGCCGCTACCTACCTACACTTATTAACCCCTAATCTGCCGACCAGACCTCGCTGCTACTCTAATAAATTTATTAACCCCTAAACCGCTGCACTCCTGCCTCAAAAACCCTATAATAAATAGTATTAACCCCTAATCGATCCTCCCTAACATCGCCGACACCTAACTTCAAGTATTAACCCCTAATCTGCCGACCGGACCTCACCGCTACTCTATTAAATGTATTAACCCCTAAAGCTAAGTCTAACCCTAACCCTAACACCCCCCTAAGTTAAATATAATTTAAATCTAACGAAATAAAATAAATCTTATTAAATAAATTAATCCTATTTAAAGCTAAATACTTACCTGTAAAATAAACCCTAATATAGCTACAATATAACGAATAATTATATTGTATCTATTTTAGGATTTATATTTATTTTACAGGCAACTTTGTATTTATTTTAACTAGGTACAATAGCTATTAAATAGTTAATAACTATTTAATAGCTACCTCATTAAAATAATTACAAAATTACCTGTAAAATAAATCCTAACCTAAGTTACAATTAAGAAAAACAAGTAGAATGAGACCACTCAGTACACTGAGTAGACCCAAGCGATACTCTGCGGGTAGCGCTAGTCTGAGGGGAGTAGGATATTAGAGGCAGCTATGCAGGACAGATACTGTATGAGATATGTAACCCCAATCAGTAGGAGTAAATATAGGAACAAAGGTTTTTACAGCGCCTGTATATCCACTATAGCAGAAAATATAGATAAAATGAACAGTTCATGTAAGTCCTTAGGGTATAGTCAATCAATGGTGAATCACCATATATCAGCTGATACAAGATAAAAGGTGGTATACAATACCCTTACCAGATATTACCCCAATCTAATGAGGTAAGTATGCCGCACTGGGGGTATGTGTAGATAGTCGAATCTCTTCCTAACATCCGAATCAGATGACTATTCCAATTTCGTCAGCCTCCTGGAGTATGTGGGGATGTACTTCTTGTAATGAAGATATCCCACAAGCTTCCTGTGCAGGTGTGTAATTAGCCTCTTGGAGTACTTTTCTGTCCCGGTATAAACTTTCTCCAACGTGGGGATACCCAGGGAGACAAGAGAGAGTATATAGTGTAATACAGCTTTATTTACAGTAAGGCAGTTAAAATACAACACACATAGCACTCACATTTATCATCCTCAAACAAAATGAAGTATGTATACAGCATATAAGACCTTAGTCGGTCTCTCCACGTGTGAGTGTTAGATAGAGTTCCAGGATTCCATATAGTAAATTAATATTGAGTAATGTCCGTGGAGTAGCCCCACACGGCTGACAGTTATTGGTAATAAAAGAATCAAGCACAATAAAATAGCGCTAGATAACTAACTAAGAATTGTCACAACAATAACTTAAAATCGAGTAAAATGGTATAAGAAGTATAATATTAAAATTCCCTGACGCGTTTCAAAGGTTGTTTAGATTGATCCTTCTTCTTCAGAGGGGTGTATAATGCTGAGCCGTAATCGCTATTTTTAATCGCTTAGGGCGGCGGCACGCCCTCCGCGTGTAATAGGTCATACGTGCCAGAGTGTAATGACGTAATACGTTTGACATCATAAATAATGTTAAAAAAATTCTTTTTGGATCATTACACTATAAAATCCATATACAATATGCAAAATTTACAGGCTTAAGTATGGGCGGAGATAAAAAGACTACATGTCTCAGAAGCACCTGTCTATACTATTGAATGAGCCTATAACAACGTCATTTCACATGATAAGCACTGTGTCCTATCATCTAAGGCACCATATAATTTACGCTCCGCAATAACGTCCTAGAAAGAGACACGCTGCAAGTCAAACGTATTACGTCATTACACGCTAGCACGTATTACCTATTACACGCGGTGGGCGTGCCGCCGCCCTAAGCGTTTAAAAATAGCGATTATGGCTCAGCATTATACACCCCTCTGAAGAAGAAGGATCAATCTAAACAACCTTTGAAACGCGTCAGGGAATTTTAATATTATACTTCTTATACCATTTTACTCGATTTTAAGTTATTGTTGTGACAATTCTTAGTTAGTTATCTAGCGCTATTTTATTGTGCTTGATAATAACAGAGGTGCAGTTCAAATTTGCATGAGCACTTTAGCCGATGTTAAAAAAGTTATTTCTATAAGTTATTTCTGTGACGTCAGACGCCAGGATACATGCGGCGCTGATCAGTTACCAGGTGAGAAGGGGATTCGGACGCTGCAGACGGGTTTGGAGAATAACAGGTACTGAGAAAATATTGTATAGTAACCTGTCTCACCCGGAGAAAATACTTATCTAGAAATAACTTTTTTAACATCGGCTAAAGTGCTCATGCAAATTTGAACTGCACCTCTGTTATTATCTACCTGAATATAGCAGGATATACAAACACCAATTACTTGACTATACGTTCAAAGAGACGGACACTTGCATAAATTTGTGTATGGGGCAGCATATGTAAACACTATTAAAGTGTTAAATAATCTATGTATGTTTTTATATCTGAGAATTTTATATAACAAGGGAGACGTCCCTTTAAATTGATGTTTTTAGTATAACTAGTGTATTGTTTATATGCATTTTTATAAAATATATTTTCCACTCACATTGACTACATAATTTCTTTATTATTTCACCAAGTGCTATAAAAATAGTAATATAGTAATGAACACTATTTAGTTTTATCTAGTAATTCACATCCTTATATCGCTCACTTATCTTTCATTGATATATATCTATCAAATTTTAAGTATACCTTTAGCTATAAGTAGCGCACCTATCACTCCCAATCACACACATCTTCAATCCAGCCAACGCAGAGCATCCTCTTCAAACGAAGTCCTAACGAAGAATGAAGGTTCCTTTAAATGACATCATCCAAGATGGTGTCCCTTGAATTCCGATTGGCTGATAGAATCCTATCAGCCAATTGGAATTAAGGTAGGAAAAATCCTATTGACTGATGCAATCAGCCAATAGAATTGAGCTCGCATTCTATTGGCTGATTGGAACAACCAATAGAATGCAAGGTCAATCCTATTGGCTGATTGGATCAGCCAATCGGATTGAACTTCAATCCGATTGGCTGATTACATCAGCCAATAGGATTTTTCCTACCTTAATTCCGATTGGCTGATAGGATTCTATCAGCCAATCGGAATTCAAGGGACGCCATCTTGGATGATGTAATTTAAAGAAACCTTCATTCTTCGTTAGGACTTCGTTTGAAGAGGATGCTTCGTGTCGGCTGGATTGAAGATGGACCCGCTCCGGAAGGATGAAGATAGAAGATGCCACCTGGATGAAGATTTCTACCATCTGAAGGACCTCTTCTGCCCCGATCGGATGAAGACTTCTGCCGTATGGAGGACCACTTGTGCCCAGCTGGATGAAGACAGCTCAAGGTAGGGTGATCTTCAGGGGGTTAGAGTTAGGTTTTTATAAGGGGGGATTGGGTGGGTTTTAGAGTAGGGTTGGGTGTGTGGGTGGTGGGTTGTAATGTTGGGGGGGTATTTTTTTTTTTACAGGTAAAAGAGCTGATTACTTTGGGGCAATGCCCCACAAAAGGCCCTTTTAAGGGCTATTTGTAATATAGTATAGGGTAGGGAATTTTTTTTATTTTGGGGGGCTTTTTTATTTTATTAGGGGGATTAGATTAGGAGTAATTAGTTTAAAATTCTTGTAATTCTTTTTTTTTCTGTAATTTAGTGGGGTTTTTTTTTTTAGTAATTTAGTTTATTTAATTTAATTGTAAATAATTGTAGGTGGTTTAGGTAATTAGTTTAATGATAGTGTAGTGTTAGGTGTAATTGTAACTTAGATTAGGATTTATTTTTCAGGTATATTTGTACTTATTTTAGCTAGGTAGTTATTAAATATTTAATAACTATTGTACCTAGTTACAATAAAGGCAAAGTTGCCTGTAAAATAAATATAAATCCTAAGCTAGCTACAATGTAACTATTAGTTATATTGTAGCTATTTTAGGGTTTATTTTATCGGTAAGTATTTAGTTTTAAATACGATTAATTTATTTAATTATGTTAAATTAATTTTGTTTAATTTAAATTATATTTAAGTTGGGGCGGTTAGACTTAAGTTTAGGGGTTAATAAATTTATTATACTAGCGGCAACGTTGGGTTCGGAAGATTAGGGGTTACTAAATGTTGGTAGGTGTCGGCGACATTGGGGGGCAGATTAGGGGTTAATAAAATTTAACTAGTGTTTGCGAGGTGGGAGTGCAGCGGTTTAGGGGTTAATACATTTATTAAAGTGGCGGCGATGTGCGGTCGGCAGATTAGGGGTTAATAATTGTAGGTAGGTGGCGGCGATGTTGGGGGTGGTAGATTAGGGGTTAATAAATATAATGTAGGTGTCGGCGATGTTAGGGGCAGCAGATTATGGGTTCATAGGTATAATGTAGGTGGCGGCGATGTCCGGTCGGCAGATTAGGGGTTAAAAACCTTTATTTTAGTGTTTGTGATGTTGGGGGGGGGGTTTAGGGTTAATAGGTAGTTAATGGGTGTTAGTGTACTTTGTAGCACTTTAGTTAAGAGTTTTATGTTCCGGCGTTAGCCCATAAAACTCTTAACTACTGACTTTTAAATGTGGTCGAAGTCTTGACAGGAGAGGGTCTACCGCTCACTTCTTACAAGACTCGTAATACCAGCGTTAGGAAAATCCCATTAAAAAGATAGGATATGCAATTGACGTAAGGGGATTTGCGGTAGCCTCGAATCGCGGAAGAAAAGTGAGTGGTGAGCCTGTACCTGTCAGACTCGTAATACCAGCGATAGGTAAAAAGCAGCGTTGGGACATCTCAACGCTGCTTTTTAAGGCTAACGCCAAACTCGTAATCTCGGTGTATATGTTTTAAATGAATACTGCCTAAGAATAATGTGTGTATATTATGCTGTGTGTTTAATATATCTTTACTGAGAGAAAGAAATGTACAGTACCTATGAAAACAATAAAACATACAGAGCATTTTCACATATAATTTCATTTGTATCTACCACATCTTGCTCTGATATTCTGAACAATATTGCAGAAAAAAATAACAGATGGTAAAGCATCTTTATCAAGCAAATTAACAGAGTCTATTAAAAAAACCCCACAAAGTTCTGGTTTATTTGATGTGTTTCATAATTACTTTGGACATGATGCTTTCAATATATACTAAAGTACAAATTAACATTACAATTGTGCCAGCAGAATAATGAGATCTAGTTTTGAGCTCATAATTAAAACTCAATTTTGCTACTACAACAAATTAAGAGCTTTAATTGTATTAATGCATTGTGGCCTATGACATTTCTCTATCTTTCTTGAAAGGTGACTTTGTCTGCTCATTAAAGCAAACTGAAACTGTGGGAAATGTTAAACTTTAAACAGATAACATTTTCAGACATTTAACAAGAAATGCTTTTGATTGTAGAATACCAGTAAACAAACAGAATGTTACTTGGAATATCACTCAGTAAGTAAAATCAGAAAGGCATTACACAGAAAACCTAAACCAATAAAGGGCAAGATTGCAAGTAGAGTACTATTTAATGCTCCCGCTCGAGCGTTAACTGCACTAGAAGTAAGCTTTTTGTGCATGTCATGTTGCGCTCGTATTACAAGGTAAAAGTAAAAAGTTATTGCTAGCGTGCAAACCCGATGAGTGTAAAAAAGCCAAACTTAGAATATCACTTATGCGATATCCTATTCCCCAGTAGAAGTTAATAAAGCAATAAAAAAATTGGGACAAAAACTAGCACATTACTCATGCGCAAACACGTTCCCATATTCTCAAGTGCACTAACTTGACATGAAAATATGAATATTTCACATTCCAATGTTCTTCATATAGAATAATATGTTCTATTTATTCAGAAATATATATTTCTACATATATCTGATGGTATTTTGGTAAAATATTTACAGTACAGTAACTATACAGTATAGCACTTTATTAAATATAAATATTGCATAATTATGATTTTATATGTTTTCAGATACTTAACTGCAAAGGGCTCCAATATCTATATCTATATATATGTGTATATACAGTATGTCTGTAAATATATATATACACACACAGTGGATATAAAAAGTCTACACACCCCTGTTAAAATGGCAGGATTCTGTGATGTAAAAAAAATGAGACAAAGATAAATCATTTCAGAACTTTTTCCACCTTTAATGTGACCTATAAACTGTACAACTCAATTGAAAAACAAACTGAAATCTTTTAGGTAAAGGGAAATAAAAATAAAAAAATAAAATAATATGGTTGCATAAGTGTGAACACCCTTAAACTAATACTTTATTGAAGCAGCTTTTGATTTTATTACAGCGCCCGTATTCTTCATATGTCTGGGCTATGGGGTAGAGTGGCAAGACGGAAGCCTTTTCTTACAAAAAAAAACATCCAAGCCTGGCTAAATTTTGCAAAAACACATCTGAAGTTTCCCAAAAGGTGTTCTGGTCTGATGAAACCAAAGTTGAACTTTTTGGCCATAATTCCAAAGATATGTTTGGCGCAAAAACAACACTGCATATCACCCACAGTGAAGCATGGTGGTGGCAGCATCATGCTTTGGGGCTGTTTTTCTTCAGCTGGAACTGGGGAATTAGTCCAGGTAGAGGGAATAATGAACAGTTCCAAATACCAGTCAATATTGGCACAAAACCTTCAGGCTACTGCTAGAAAGCTGAACATTAGAGGAACTTCATCTTTCAGCATGACAACGACCCAAAACATACATCCAAATCAACAAAGGAATGGCTTCACCAGAAGAAGATTAAAGTTTTGGGATGGCCCAGTCAGAACCCAGACCTGAATCCAATTGAAAATCTGTGGGGTGATCTTAAGTGGGCTGTGCACAAGAGATGCCCTCACAATCTGACAGATTTGGAGTGTTTTTGCAAAGATTTTTGCCAAGTCAAGATGTGCCATGCTGAAAAACTCATACCCAAAAAGACTGAGTGCTGTAATAAAATCAAAAGGTGCTTCAATAAAGTATTAGTTTAAGGGTGTTCACACTTATGCAACCATATTATTTTAGTTTTTTATTTTTATTTCCCTTTACCTAAAAGATTTCAGTTTGCTTTTCAATTGAGTTGTACAGTTTATAGGTCACATTAAAGGTGGAAAAAGTTCTGATATGATTTATCTTTGTCTCATTTTTTTACATCACAGAAACCTAACATTTTAACAGGGGTGTGTAGACTTTTTATATCTATATCTATATATATATATATATATATATATATATATATATATATATATATAAATATATATACACATATTAATACAGAATTCATTAAAATTATGGTGGAGATAAAAGTCTGAGATTAAAATCCTTCCGCCTAGATTTAGAGTTCTGTGGCCAAAGGGGTGCGTTAGCTACGCGTGCTTTATTCTGGCCGCACCTTTTAAATACCGCTGGTATTTAGAGTTCACAGAATGGCTGCGTTAGGCTCCAAAAAAGGAGAGTATAGCATATTTACCGCAACTTCAACTCTCGATACCAGCGGTGCTTACGGACGCGGCCAGCTTCAAAAACGTGCTCGTGCACGATTCCCCCATAGAAAACAACGGGGCTGTTTGAGCTGAAAAAAAAACTAACACCTGCAAAAAAGCCACATTCAGCTCCTAACGCAACCCCATTGTTTGCTATGGGGAAACACTTCCTACGTCTGCACCTAACACCCTAACATGTACCCCGAGTCTAAACACCCCTAACCTTACACTTATTAACCCCTAATCTGCCGCCCCCACTATCGCTGACACCTGCATATTTTTTTAACCCCTAATCTGCCGCTCCGTAAACCGCCGCTACTTACATTATCCCTATGTACCCCTAATCTGCTGCCCTAACATCGCCGACCCCTATATTATATTTATTAACCCCTAATCTGCCTCCCCCAACTTCGCCTCCACCTGCCTACACTTATTAACCCCTAATCTGCAGAGCGGACCACACCGCTATTATAATAAAGTTATTAACCCCTAATCCGCCTCACTCCTGCCTCAATAACCCTAAGATAAATAGTATTAACCCCTAATCTGCCCTCCCTAACATCGCCGACACCTAACTTCAAACATTAACCCCTAATCTGCCGACTGGAGCTCACCGCTATTCTAATAAATGTATTAACCCCTAAAGCTAAGTCTAACCCTAACACTAACACCCCCCTAAGTTAAATATAATTTAAATCTAACTAAATAAATTAACTCTTATTAAATAAATTATTCCTATTTAAAGCTAAATACTTACCTGTAAAATAAATCCTAATATAGCTACAATATAAATTATAATTATATTATAGCTATTTTAGGATTTATATTTATTTTACAGGTAACTTTGTATTTATTTTAACCAGGTACAATAGCTATTAAATAGTTAAGAACTATTTAATAGCTAAAATAGTTAAAATAATTACAACTTTACCTGTAAAATAAATCCTAACCTAAGTTACAATTAAACCTAACACTACACTATCAATAAATAAATTAAATAAAATACCTACAATTACACCTAACACTACACTATCAATAAATTAATTAAATACAATATCTACAAATAAATACAATGAAATAAACTAACTAAAGTACAACAAATAAAAAAGAACTAAGTTACAAAAAATAAAAAAATATTTACAAACATTAGAAAAATATTACAACAATTTTAAACTAATTACACATACTCTAAGCCCCCTAATAAAATAACAAAGACCCCCAAAATAAAAAAATGCCCTACCCTATTCTAAATTACAAAAGTTCAAAGTTCTTTTACCTTACCAGCCCTGAACAGGGCCCTTTGCGGGGCATGCCCCCAAAGAATTCAGCTCTTTTGCCTGTAAAAAAACACATACAATACCCCCCCAACATTACAACCCACCACCCACATACCCCTAATCTAACCCAAACCCCCCTTAAATAAACCTAACACTAAGCCCCTGAAGATCTTCCTACCTTATCTTCACCATACCAGGTTCACCGATCGATCCAGAAGAGCTCCTCCGATGTCTTGATCCAAGCCCAAGCGGGGGGCTGAAGATGTCCATGATCCAGCTGAAGTCTTCATCCAAGCGGGAGCTGAAGAGGTCCATGATCCGGCTGAAGTCTTCATCCAAGCGGGAGCTGAAGAGGTCCATGATCCGGCTGAAGTCTTCTATCAAAGGCATCTTCAATCTTCTTTCTTCCGGATCCATGTTCATCCCACCGACGCGGAATATCCATCTTCACCGACGACTTCCCGACGAATGAAGGTTCCTTTAAGGGACGTAAACCAAGATGGCGTCCCTCGGATTCCGATTGGCTGATAGGATTCTATCAGCCAATGGGAATTAAGGTAGGAAAATTCTGATTGGCTGATGGAATCAGCCAATCAGAATCAAGTTCAATCCGATTGGCTGATTCAATCAGCCAATCAGATTGAGCTCGCATTCTATTGGCTGTTCCGATCAGCCAATAGAATGCGAGCTCAATCTGATTGGCTGATATTGGGGGGGTTGTATTTTTATTTTACAGGCAAAAGAACTGTCTTCTTTGGGGCATGCCCCGCAAAAGGCCCTTTTAAGGGCTGGTAAGGTAATAGAGCTGGTAACTTTTTAATGTAGAATAGGGTAGGGCATTTTTTTATTTTGGGGGGCTTTGTTATTTTATTAGGGGGCTTAGATTAGGCATAAGTAGCTTAAAATTGTTGTAATATGGATGAAGATTGAAGACGCCACCTGGATGATGACTTCAATTGGATGGAAGACTTCTTCAGCACCCCTTGGATGATGACTACTGCCGATCCGGATCTCCTCTTCGATTCCATCGGTGGTCGGCTGGCTGAAGATGGCTAAAGGTAGGATGATCTTCAGGGGGGTAGTATTAGGTTTATTTAAGGGGGGTTTGGGTTAGAGTAGGGGTATGTGGGTGGTGGGTTTTAATGTTGGGGGGGTTGTATTTTTATTTTACAGGCAAAAGAGCTGTTTTCTTTGGGGCATGCCCCCAAAAGGCCCATTAAGGGCTGGTAAGGTAATAGAGCTGGAAACTTTTTAATGTAGAATAGAGTAGGGCATTTTTTTTATTTGGGGGGCTTTGTTATTTTATTAGGGGGCTTAGATTAGGCATAAGTAGCTTAAAATTGTTGTAATATTTTTTAAATGTTTGTAACTTATTTTTTTTATTTTTTGTAACTTAGCTTTTTTATTTTTTGTACTTTAGTTAGTTTATTTAATTGTATTTAATTGTAGTTATTTGTAGGTAATTTATTTAATTAATTTAATGATAGTGTAGTGTTAGGTTTAATTGTAACTTAGGTTAGGATTTATTTTACAGGTAATTTTGTATTTCTTTTAGCTAGGTAGTTATTAAATAGTTAATAACTATTTAATAACTATTCTAACTAGCTAAAATAAATACAAAGTTACCTGTAAAATAAATATAAATCCTAAAATAGCTACAATGTAATTATTAATTACATTGTAGCTATCTTAGGGTTTATTTTACAGGTAAGTATTTAGTTTTAAATAGGAATAAATTATTTAAGTATAGTGTAGTGTTAGGTGTAATTGTAACTTAGGTTAGTTTTTATTTTACAGGTTAATTTCTCTTTATTTTAACTAGGTAGCTATTAAATAGTTAATAACTATTTAATAGCTATTGTACCTAGTTAAAATAAATTGAAATTTGCCTGTAAAATACAAATAAATCCTAAGATAGCTACAATAAAATTAATATTTATATTGTAGCTATCTTAGGGTTTATTTTAAATGTAAGTATTTAGTTTTAAATAGCAATAATTAATTTAATAAGAGTTACATTTATTTAGATATATTTAATTAATATGTAAGTTAGGGGGGTGTTAGGGTTAGACTTAGGTTTAGGAGTTAATCATTTTATTATAGTTGCAGCGGTGTAGGGGGGGGGCAGGATAGGGGTTAATAAATTTATTATAGGTTGCGGCGGTGTAGTGGGGGCAGGATAGGGGTTAATAAATTTATTATAGGTTGCGGCAGTGTAGGGGGGGCAGGATAGGGGTTAATAAATTTGTTATAGGTGGCGACGGTGTAGGGGGGCAGATTAGGGGTTAATAAGTTTAATATAGGTGGCGGCGGGGTCCGGGAGCGGAGGTTTAGGGGTTAATACATTTATTATAGTTGCCGCGTTGTCCGGGAGCGTCTGTTTAGGGGTTAATAACTTTATTTAGTTGCGGCGCTGTAGGGGGGGGACAGATTAGGGGTTAATATGTATAATGTAGCTTGCGGTGGGCTCAGGGAATGGCGGTTTAGGGGGTAATACATTTATTTAGTTGCGGCGGTGTAGGGGGGCAGATTAGGGGTGTTTAGACTCGGGGTACATGTTAGGGTTTTAGGTGTACACATTTCCCATAGCAATCAATGGGATGTCGGGCAGCAGCGAACATGAACTTTCGCTATGGTCAGACTCCCATTGACTCCTATGGGATCCGCCGCCTCCAGGGCGGCGGATTGAAAATCAGGTACGCTGGGCCGGAAAAGTGCAGAGCGTACCTGCTAGTTTTTTGATAACTCCCAAAAGTAGTCAGATTGTTCCGAACTTGTGTGCGGAACATCTGGAGTGACATAAGAATCGATTTGTGTCGGACTGAGTCTGGCGGATCGAAGCTTACGTCACATAATTCTACTTTTGCCGGTGTAAAGGGCTTGATAACTAAGGCGAATCAGCCTCGCCACAAATACGCAGCAGAATTCCAGCGTATTTGAGGTTGACGGCTTGATAACTAGGGGCCAGTGTGTTAACACAGTATGAAGCAAAACATCTGAGATGTTGGATATCTAATTTGCATATCTTACCCAGAATCCTCTTGTGCATTGGTGACAGTGTATATGGAGTGTTACTGGGTAAAAGCAAGTGGGGATACTTGCCACATACTAATACATAAATACTTATGTACACCTATATAGAAATCTTTAAAGATGTATATGTGTGTATCTCTGTCAAAGCCCTTTGCCTGCCTTTTTTTTTTTCTTCTAACCCCTAATACGATAATATGAGTGAAAAACCTGATGCGTTTAAACACCTGCAATAAACCTCTTAGTGCTCCACTTGTAATCTGCCCCAAAACATTTAATACAAAAACAACATTGTGATAAACATTGATAATTTTGGCCTTCATTTCTTGTAAAACACCTTTGAAAATTATACTAAAGAAGCAGTTTGCCTTTCCCAGCTATATGCTACCCAATGATTGCATAAATCAGTGCACAAGCTTATTCACTTTATGGCCCAGTCTGATATCCTTGTGTTCAGTTTGTCTACAGATCAGGTGTAGGCTAAAGGCAGTCGCTACTTAATGGGTGATATCTCCTCATCTATACACTCGGGACTGGGCTAAATGTTTGTGACTCTGTTTGTGTTTATCCGGTACTCTTTGGTTTGCCCCTGGCTTGCACCTAGTTCTTTGTGATGCAGAACGAGCCCAAGTTTGTAGGGCAGATATGAGAATTGAACTTGAATAATTAACTTTAGAGATTGCTTTCTTAACAGCACTAGAGATACCACCACTGTTTTTCTTTAAGTTTTTATGTAAGCCTACTTAGTATATCTGTGACGATATCAGTGACTAGTGATGTCCCAAAAAGTTCGCTGGCGAATAGTTTTCCTGGCGAACATAGCTTGTTCGCGTTCGCAACGGCGGGTGAACATATGCGATGTTCGATCCGCCCCCTATTCGTCATCATTGAGTAAACTTTGACCCTGTATCTCACAGTCTGCAGACACATTCCAGCCAATCAGCAGCAGACACTCTCTCCCAGATCCTCCCAGATCCTCCCAGCTCCTGGACAGCAGCCATTTTAGATTCATTCGGAAGCTGCTTTCTTAGTGAGAGGAGGGACAGTGTAGCTGCTGCTGATTTAATAGGGAAATTGATAGCTAGGCTAGTGTATTCAATGTCCACTACAGTCCTGAAGGACTCATCTGATCTCTGCTGTAAGGACAGCACCCCAAAAAGGCTGCTTTTTTTTTTCCTGTGTAATCTAATTGCAGTTGCCTGCCTGCCAGCGTGTGTGCCAGGCTCACAGCGTATACTGTGCCCACTTGCCCAGTGCCACCACTCATATCTGGTGTAACATTAGTGTAAATTTAAAAAAAAAAAAAACTTTTTTGACTGTGAAACATCAGTCTGCTTGTGTAATCTAATTGCAGTTGCCTGCCTTCCAGCGTGTGTGCCAGGCCCACTTGCCCACAGTGCCACCACTCATATCTGTTGTAACAGTAGTGTAAATTTAAAAAAAAAGAACTTTTTTGACTGTGAAACATCAGTCTGCTTGTGTAATCTAATTGCAGTTGCCTGCCTGCCAGCGTGTGTGCCAGGCTCACAGCATATACTGTGCCCACTTGCCCAGTGCCACCACTCATATCTGGTGTAACAATAGTGTAAATTTAAAAAAAAAAAAAACTTTTTTTACTGTGAAACATGAGTCTGCTTGTGTAATCTAATTGCAGTTGCCTGCCTGCCAGTGTGTGTGCCAGGCCCACTTGCCCAGTGCCACCACTCATATCTGGTGTAACATTAGTGTAAATTTAAAAAAAAAAAAAATTTTGACTGTGAAACATCAGTCTGCTTGTGTAATCTAATTGCAGTTGCCTGCCTGCCAGCGTGTGTGCCAGGCCCACTTGCCCACAGTGCCACCACTCATATCTGTTGTAACAGTAGTGTAAATTTAAAAAAAAAAACTTTTTTGACTGTGAAACATCAGTCTGCTATTGTAATCTAATTGCAGTTGCCTGCCTACCAGCGTGTGTGCCAGGCCCACTTGCCCAGTGCCACCACTCATATCTGGTGTAACAAATAGTAGTGTAAATTTAAAAAAAAAACTTTTTTGACTGTGAAACATCAGTCTGCTAGTGTAATCTAATTGCAGTTGCCTGCCTGCCAGCGTGTGTGACAGGCCCACTTGACCACAGTGCCACCACTCATATCTGTTGTAACAGTAGTGTAAATTTAAAAAAAAAACTTTTTTGACTGTGAAACATCAGTCTGCTTGTGTAATCTAATTGCAGTTGCCTGCCTACCAGCGTGTGTGCCAGGCCCACTTGCCCACAGTGCCACCACTCATATCTGTTGTAACAGTAGTGTAAATTTAAAAAAACAAAAACTTTTTGACTGTGAAACATCAGTCTACTAGTGTAATCTAATTGCAGTTGCCTGCCTGCCAGCGTGTGTGCCAGGCCCACTTGCCCAGTCCCACCACTCATATCTGGTGTAACAAACAGTAGTGTAAATAAAAAAGAACTTTTTTGACTGTGAAACATCAGTCTGCTAGTGTAATCTAATTGCAGTTGCCTGCCTGCCAGCGTGTGTGCCAGGCCCACTTGCCCACAGTGCCACCACTCATATCTGTTGTAACAGTAGTGTAAATTTCCGGTTTCCGGTTCCTAAAATCCATGCCAAATACACGTCCCCTGGCGCCGCAACTGCCTCTGGGAACCTTACCATGGGTCACAGACCGCACATCTTGTAATTCTCTGTCTGGGAAATTATCTATCTATCAAATCTATCTATTTATCTATCAAATCTATCTATCTATCTATCTATCTATCGTATCTATCAAATGTATATTGCATCTATTGATCTATCTAATCTATGTATCTATTTATCAAATCTATCTATCTCGTGGCCGGACTGTTTTGTGACAGACACTTGTGTTTCGGCCAAATGTCCGTCGGACAAATGTCCGTCGGCTAAAAGTCCAGCCACGATTGCACGCGCAGTGCCCCAAATTTTATGTAGGAGGACTGACCAAGCATCTTTTTCCATCTCCCGGTTCGTAAAACCCATGCCATATACACGTCCCCTGATAGGGGGCGTAACAGGTATTAAACTGATCAGAATAGTACTACTTAACACACCACTCATATCTGGTGGCAAAGTAGATTGCACGCGCAGTGCCCCAAATTTGAAGTAGGAGGACCGACCAAGCATCTTTTTCCAGCTCCCGGTTCCTAAAATCCATGCCATATACACGTCTCCTGGCGCCGCAACTGCCTCTGGGAACCTTACCATGGGTCCCAGACCGCACGTCTTGTAATTCTCTGTCTGGGAAATTATATATCTATCAAATCTATCTATTTATCTATCAAATCTATCCATCTATCTATCATATCTATCAAATGTATATTGCATCTATTGATCTATCTATCTATCTAATCTATGTATCTATGTATCTATCAAATCTATCTATCTCGTGGTTGTGCAAATGGACTGTTTGCGGTTGTTTGTGGTACGTTAAACGGGGAGTTTGGTCTGTCACTGTGAAGCGGGCGTAACCCTTACACTACCTGATCGATACAACATCATACCTGATGTTTTAAAGCACATTATTCCAAACAATTTAGGAATGTTAGGTGATTTATGCCCTTTATGGATTAAAACCAGACTCTGCATCAACTATGTAATTTTACGTGGGAGTTTTGCCATGGATCCCCCTCCGGCATGCCACAGTCCAGGTGTTAGTCCCCTTGAAACAACTTTTCCATCACTATTGTGGCCAGAAAGAGTCCCTGTGGGTTTTAAAATTTGCCTGCCTATTGAAGTCAATGGTTCGCGACATCACTATCAGTGACGTGTTTTGTCAATACATGATTCTGTTTAGAGCTATTAACTTTAATAATCCTTCTTATGAAACGTAGGTTGAATAACGTCATATATGGGGCAAACAAATATTCTGCTTTTTCATATAAAGATAGCAAGAGAATGAAGAAAATATGATAATAGGAGTAAATTTTAAAAATACTGAAAATTTCATTCTCTATCTGAATCATCAAAGTATAATCTTGACTAGTCTATTCCTTTAAATATTGCAATGATTTCTATTATGTATAAGCAATTGCTTAGTGTTTTTTATTACAAGAATAAAACAGACTGTTTAACATCTCTTTAAGCCCTAAAGCAACATACGCCACAGCATAAAAAAAATCACAACAGAAAATATACACAATTTAAACAAACTATTAACCAAAAGTACACCAAAATAACCAGCCTAGGCAAACAACATCCACAAAGTATACAACACAATAAACAAAGTAAACAAAAACCACAAAGTATACAACACAATAAACAAAGGTACACCCCAATAAACAAAGAAAACTACAACCACAAAGTATACAACACAATAAACAAAAGGTACACCGCAATAAACTAAGCAAACAACAGCCACAAAGTATACAACACAATAAACAAATGTACACCACAATAAACAAAGCAAACAACAACCACAAAGTATACAACACAATAAACAAAAGTACACCACAATAACAAAAGCAAACATCCATAAAGTATGCAACACAATAAACAAAGCAAACAACAACCACAAAGTATACAACACAATAAACAAAAGTACATCATAATAAACTAATCAAACAACAGCCACAAAGTATACAACACAATAAACAAATGTACATCACAATAAACAAAGCAAACAACAACCACAAAGTATACAACACAATAAACAAAAGTACACCACAATAACAAAAGCAAACAACAACCACAAAGTATACAACACAATAAACAAAAGTACACCACAATAAACAAAGCAAACAACAGCCACAAAGTATACAAAACAATAAACAAAAGTTTACCACAATAAACAAAGCAAACAGCTACAAAGTATACAACACAATAAACAAAAGTACATCACAATAAACAAAGCAAACAACAGCCACAAATTATACAACACAATAAACAAAAGTACAACACAATAAACAAAGCAAACAACAACCACAAAGTATACAACACAATAAACGAAAGTACACCACAATAATCAAAGCACACAACAACCACAAAGTATGCAACACAATAAACAAAGGTACACCAAAGAAAAACACAAAACAAACAACAGCCACAACGTATACAACACAATAAACAAAATTATACCACAGTAAACAAAACAGACAATAAACAACAAATAGAAAATTACCACAAAATAAACAAACATTAAAACAAAAGCCAACAACAAGAAACAAACATTAAACCAAAAGCATAACAAAACACAACAATTTTTGCTTTCCTTTTTTTTTCTTTCTTGCCCAGGAGTTTGGTAATTTTGAAATTACTGTTGTTATTTACTTTGTACATTGTCTTAATGATTTAGCAACAAAATTTAAATTAGAAGCCACATGTTATTAGTTTTCACTATTGAGAAATTATCTTGAACTATGTTTAATTAATAAGCAGTTTTAAATCAATTTACTATATTTGATTTCATATTTGAAACCTATGGATATGATCTTGATCCAAAGATATGTTACATACCTGATCAATATATAAACTACAGGGAGTGCAGAATTATTAGGCAAATGAGTATTTTGACCACATCATCCTCTTTATGCATGTTGTCTTACTCCAAGCTGTATAGGCTTGAAAGCCTACTACCAATTAAGCATATTAGGTGATGTGCATCTCTGTAATGAGAAGGGGTGTGGTCTAATGACATCAACACCCTATATCAGGTGTGCATAATTATTAGGCAACTTCCTTTCCTTTGGCAAAATGGGTCAAAAGAAGGACTTGACAGGCTCAGAAAAGTCAAAAATAGTGAGATATCTTGCAGAGGGATGCAGCACTCTTAAAATTGCAAAGCTTCTGAAGTGTGATCATCGAACAATCAAGCGTTTCATTCAAAATAGTCAACAGGGTCGCAAGAAGCGTGTGGAAAAACCAAGGCGCAAAATAACTGCCCATGAACTGAGAAAAGTCAAGCGTGCAGCTGCCAAGATGCCACTTGCCACCAGTTTGGCCATATTTCAGAGCTGCAACATCACTGGAGTGCCCAAAAGCACAAGGTGTGCAATACTCAGAGACATGGCCAAGTTAAGAAAGGCTGAAAGACGACCACCACTGAACAAGACACACAAGCTGAAACGTCAAGACTGGGCCAAGAAATATCTCAAGACTGATTTTTCTAAAGTTTTATGGACTGATGAAATGAGAGTGAGTCTTGATGGGCCAGATGGATGGGCCCGTGGCTGGATTGGTAAAGGGCAGAGAGCTCCAGTCCGACTCAGACGCCAGCAAGGTGAAGGTGGAGTACTGGTTTGGGCTGGTATCATCAAAGATGAGCTTGTGGGGCCTTTTCGGGTTGAGGATGGAGTCAAGCTCAACTCCCAGTCCTACTGCCAGTTTCTGGAAGACACCTTCTTCAAGCAGTGGTACAGGAAGAAGTCTGCATCCTTCAAGAAAAACATGATTTTCATGCAGGACAATGCTCCATCACACGCGTCCAAGTACTCCACAGCATGGCTGGCAAGAAAGGGTATAAAAGAAGAAAATCTAATGACATGGCCTCCTTGTTCACCTGATCTGAACCCCATTGAGAACCTGTGGTCCATCATCAAATGTGAGATTTACAAGGAGGGAAAACAGTACACCTCTCTGAACAGTGTCTGGGAGGCTGTGGTTGCTGCTGCACGCAATGTTGATGGTGAACAGATCAAAACACTGACAGAATCCATGGATGGCAGGCTTTTGAGTGTTCTTGCATAGAAAGGTGGCTATATTGGTCACTGATTTGTTTTTGTTTTGTTTTTGAATGTCAGAAATGTATATTTGTGAATGTTGAGATGTTATATTGGTTTCACTGGTAAAAATAAATAATTGAAATGGGTATATATTTGTTTTTTGTTAAGTTGCCTAATAATTATGCACAGTAATAGTCACCTGCACACACAGATATCCCCATAAAATAGCTATAACTAAAAGCAAACTAAAAACTACTTCCAAAACTATTCAGCTTTGATATTAATGAGTTTTTTGGGTTCATTGAGAACATGGTTGTTGTTCAATAATAAAATTAATCCTCAAAAATACAACTTGCCTAATAATTCTGCACTCCCTGTAGTTGTTATATGGACAATCTAAAGGATCAGTTCTACTGATGAGCTACTGATTTATGGATGTATCTTCTATGTATACCTTGTATGCTTCAACATTTCCTTAATAAAAGATATATTAAAAAAAATAAACAAATATTAAAGCAAAACATCAATAAACAACAAATATTTATTACTAACCAACCAAAGTCTTCTTTTCTTCATCAGATGTAATCCACAATGATAATCCCCCAAAAAATGTAGAAACAAAAAAGTTGCCTGCCTGCCAGCGTGTGTGCCAGGCTCACAGCATATACTGTGCCCACTTGCCCAGTGCCACCACTCATATCTGGTGTAACATTAGTGTAAATTAAAAAAAAAAACTTTTTTGACTGTGAAACATCAGTCTGCTTGTGTAATCTAATTGCAGTTGCCTGCCTGCCAGCATGTGTGCCAGGCCCACTTGCCCAATGCCACCACTCATATCTGGTGTAACATTAGTGTAAATTTAAAAAAAACAACTTTTTTTGACTGTGAAACATCAGTCTGCTTGTGTAATCTAATTGCAGTTGCCTGCCTGCCAGCGTGTGTGCCAGGCCCACTTGCCCACAGTGCCACCACTCATATCTGTTGTAACAGTAGTGTAAATTTAAAAAAAAAAACTTTTTTGACTGTGAAACATCAGTCTGCTAGTGTAATCTAATTGCAGTTGCCTGCCTGCCAGCATGTGTGCCAGGCCCACTTGCCCAGTGCCACCACTCATATCTGGTGTAACAAACAGTAGTGTAAATTTTAAAAAAAACTACTTTTTTGACTGTGAAACATCAGTCTGCTTGTGTAATCTAATTGCAGTTGCCTGCCAGCCAGCGTGTGACAGGCCCACTTGACCACAGTGCCACCACTCATATCTGCTGTAACAGTAGTGTAAATTTAAAAAAAAACTTTTTTGACTGTGAAACATCAGTCTGCTTGTGTAATCTAATTGCAGTTGGCTGCCTGCCAGCGTGTGTGCCAGGCCCACTTGCCCACAGTGCCACCACTCATATCTGTTGTAACAGAAGTGTAAATTTAAAAAAAAAAACTTTTTTGACTGTGAAACATCAGTCTGCTAGTGTAATCTAATTGCAGTTGCCTGCCTGCCTGCCAGCGTGTGTGCGAGGCCCACTTGCCCAGTGCCACCACTCATATCTGGTGTAACAAACAGTAGTGTAAATTTAAAAAAAAAAAAACTTTTTTGAGTGTGAAACATCAGTCTGCTAGTGTAATCTAATTGCAGTTGCCTGCCTGCCAGCGTGTGTGCCAGGCCCACTTGCCCACAGTGCCACCACTCATATCTGTTGTAACAGTAGTGTAAATTTAAAAAAAAAACTTTTTTGACTGTGAAACATCAGTCTGCTTGTGTAATCTAATTGCAGTTGCCTGCCTGCCAGCATGTGTGCCAGGCCCACTTGCCCAGTGCCACCACTCATATCTGGTGTAACAAACAGTAGTGTAAATTTAAAAAAAAAACTTTTTTGACTGTGAAACATCAGTCTGCTTGTGTAATCTAATTGCAGTTGCCTGCCTGCCAGCGTGTGTGCCAGGCCCACTTGCCCACAGTGCCACCACTCATATCTGTTGTAACAGTAGTGTAAATTTAAAAAAAAAAACTTTTTTGACTGTGAAACATCAGTCTGCTAGTGTAATCTAATTGCAGTTGCCTGCCTGCCAGAGTGTGTGCCAGGCCCACTTGCCCAGTGCCACCACTCATATCTGGTGTAACAAACAGTAGTGTAAATTTAAAAAAAAACCTTTTTTGACTGTGAAACATCAGTCTGCTTGTGTAATCTAATTGCAGTTGCCTGCCTGCCAGCGTGTGTGCCAGGCCCACTTGCCCACAGTGCCACCACTCATATCTGTTGTAACAGTAGTGTAAATTTAAAAAAAAAAACTTTTTTGACTGTGAAACATCAGTCTGCTAGTGTAATCTAATTGCAGTTGCCTGCCTGCCAGCGTGTGTGCCAGGCCCACTTGCCCAGTGCCACCACTCATATCTGGTGTAACAAACAGTAGTGTAAATTAAAAAAAAAAAAAAAACTTTTTTGACTGTGAAACATCAGTCTGCTAGTGTAATCTAATTGCAGTTGCCTGCCTGCCAGCGTGTGTGCCAGGCCCACTTGACCACAGTGCCACCACTCATATCTGTTGTAACAGTAGTGTAAATTTAAAAAAAAACTTTTTTGACTGTGAAACATCAGTCTGCTTGTGTAATCTAATTGCAGTTGGCTGCCTGCCAGCGTGTGTGCCAGGCCCACTTGCCCACAGTGCCACCACTCATATCTGTTGTAACAGTAGTGTAAATTTAAAAAAAAAAAACTTTTTTGACTGTGAAACATCAGTCTGCTAGTGTAATCAAATTGCAGTTGCCTGCCTGCCAGCATGTGTGCGAGGCCCACTTGCCCAGTGCCACCACTCATATCTGGTGTAACAAACAGTAGTGTAAATTTAAAAAAAAAAAAAAACTTTTTTGACTGTGAAACATCAGTCTGCTAGTGTAATCTAATTGCAGTTGCCTGCCAGCGTGTGTGACAGGCCCTTTTGACCACAGTGCCACCACTCATATCTGTTGTAACAGTAGTGTAAATTAAAAAAAAAAAACTTTTTTGACTGTGAAACATCAGTCTGCTTGTGTAATCTAATTGCAGTTGCCTGCCTACCAGCGTGTGTGCCAGGCCCACTTGCCCAAAGTGCCACCACTCATATCTGTTGTAACAGTAGTGTAAATTTAAAAAAAAAATACTTTTTTGACTGTGAAACATCAGTCTGCTAGTGAAATCTAATTGCAGTTGCCTGCCTGCCAGCGTGCGTGCCAGGCCCACTTGCCCAGTGCCACCACTCATATCTGGTGTAACAAACAGTAGTGTAAATAAAAAAGAACTTTTTTGACTGTGAAACATCAGTCTGCGTCTGATGGATGAAGATAGAAGATGCCGTCTGGATGAAGACTTCTGCCCGTCTGGAGGACCACTTCGCCCGGCTTGGATGAAGACTTCTCCCGGGTTCGTTGAGGACTTTGGCCCGGTTGGATGAAGACTTCTGCCTGCTTCCTTGAGGATAGATGTCCGGTCTTCAGAACAGTAAGTCGATCTTCAGGGGGTTAGTGTTAGGTTTTTTTAAGGGTGTATTGGGTGGGTTTTATTTTTTAGATTAGGGTTTGGGCCGCAAAAAAGCTAACTGCCCTTTTAAGGGCAATGCCCATCCAAATGCCCTTTTCAGGGCAATGGGGAGCTTAGGTTTTTTTTAGATAGTATTTTATTTGGGGGGTTGGTTGTGTGGGTGGTGGGTTTTACTGTTGGGGGGTTGTTTGTATTTTTTTTACAGGTAAAAGAGCTGATTACTTTTGGGGCAATGCCCCACAAAAGGCCCTTTTAAGGGCTATTTGTAGTTTAGTTTAGGCTAGGTTTTTTTTTTATTTGGGGGCGGGCTTTTTTATTTTGATAGGGTTATTAGATTAGGTGTAATTAGTTTAAATATCTTGTAATTTGTTTATTATTTTCTGTAATTTAGTGTTTGTTTGTTTTTGTACTTAAGCTAATTTAATTTAATTTAATTTATATAATTGTTGTTAATTTAGTTAATTTATTTAATTATAGTGCAGTGTTAGGTGTTATTGTAACTTAGGTTAGGTTTTATTTTACAGGTCAATTTGTCTTTATTTTAGCTAGGTAGTTAGTAAATAGTTAATAACTATTTACCAACTATTCTACCTAGTTAAAATAAATACAAACTTGCCTATAAAATAAAAATAAACCCTAAGCTAGCTACAATGTAACTATTAGTTATATTGTAGCTATCTTAGGGTTTATTCTATATGTAAGTATTTAGTTTTAAATAGGAATTATTTAGTTAATGATATGAATTTTTAGTTAGATTTATTGTAATTATATTTATGTTAGGGGGTGTTAGGGTTAGACTTAGGTTTAGGGGTTAATACATTTAGTATTGTGGCGGCTACGTTGGGGCGGCAGATTAGGGTTTAATAAATGTAGGTAGGTTGCGGCAATGTTAGGGACGGCAGAGTAGGGGTTATTAATATTTAACTAATGTTTATGAGGCGGGAGTGCGGCGGTTTAGGAGTTAATATGTTTATTATAGTGCCGGCGACATTGGGGGCAGCAGATTAGGGGTTAATAAATATAATGTAGGTGTCTGCGATGTTGGGGCCAGCAGATTAGGGGTTCATAAGTATAATGTAGGTGTCGGTGATGTCGGGGGCTGCAGATTAGGGTTAATAAGTGTAAGATTAGGGTTGTTTAGACTCGGGGTTCATGTTAGGGTGTTAGGTGTAGACATAAAGTTTATTTCCCCATAGGAATCAATGGGGCTGCGTTACTGAGTTTTACGCTGATTTTTTGCAGGTGTTAGACTTTTTCTCAGCCGGCTCTTCCCGTTGATTCCTATGGGGAAATTGTGCACGAGCATGTATGACCAGCTCACCGCTGACTTAAGCAGCGCTGGTATTGGAGTGCGGTAAGGATCAAAATTTTGCTCAATGCTCACTTCTTGTCTTTTAACGCTGGGTTTGTAAAAACCCGTAATACCAGCGCTGCCGGTAAGTGAGCGTTGAGAGAAAACTGCTCATTAGCACCGCATAGCCTCTAACGCAAAACTCGTATTCTGGCCGATAGAAAAAAGACTTTATGAAGTTTACGTAAGTCATTTTGCGGTAAGGCCAAAGAAGTGTGTGGGGCCCCTAAACCTGCAAGACTCGTAATACTAGCGGGCGTAAAAAAGCAGCGTTAGGACCTCTTAACACTGCTTTTTTACCTTAACGCACAACTCGTAATCTAGCCGAATATTTTTATTTGGAATTTGGGAGAAATGTATTTTATAGAATAAAACAAAATGCTCATTTTACTCAAACACATACCAATAAATGGTAAAAACATAGAAACTGGTATATATACAGTGTGTATATATATATATATATATATATATATGTGTGTGTGTGTGTGTGTTTATGAGTGTAATAATTTTAAAATGTTTTTGATGTGTTTTTTTACCCTTACACTTTACTTCAGGTCTCAAGTTGTGCAAAATAATCTAGAGCAATTTCAGCATTTGTTAGAGTGCAACCTAAAACGTTCAACTTGTAATATCAGTGCTATTTAAAGTTGTAGCACTATCCATTGAAAGGGTGTAGGGTGCGCTAGAGTGATGTCAGCCTCACTAAAACTTTTCTGTTAAATTTGATTGATCCTCAGAATGTCAATAAATAGTTTGACCTGAATTTATGAAAGTCCTGTGATTATATATATATATATATATATATATATATATATATATATATATATATATTTATGTAGTACATCCCACATATGCATTTCCATTTGCTTAATAAATACAACTATCCATGTCCTCTAATACAACTGTGGATTTTTCATGTCATCCGAAAGGAATATATAGTTCAATATTAAATCTGCATTTGAAGCAGTTTACATTTAAAAAGATCTTACATGTAAAACATTTTAGTTTGTTTCATTACTCATTTTTCACATACACACACAATAAAAAAAACATATTGCTTTATGTCTGCTTCTTTTATCTTTTTTAAGTCCTCTTTTGATATCATTTTATATAAATGGCAAAATACTCTAATGTTAATATTAGTTTTTAGCAATATATTATTTTGTCATTTGAGTGCTATTCTTCAATGTCTATAATCTAATGTGTGTAGATTGCTTCAAATTAAACAAATTTGAACTGGAGAGATTTAATTTGATAGAGAAGCCTCGCTCAGTCTAGTGATTATGCAGTAGTTCTTTATACACCTTAACCTGCTGAACTGAAGCAGCCAGTCAGCTAGATGCATTCTATGAAATGTGACAATGAAACACCAAAGCCTGAACATTAGATCTAATGACAGACCTTCTTTATGTAGTACATTCAATATCAGAGACCCATATAATTCTGCCTAAAGGGTTATACAATAGTGCTTAATAGAGCTCTTTATTTATTTAGGACATAGTTTTTTTTTTTTTACTAAGCTGAATAGTGATCTAATAGGGGACATCTGCGGCTTTAAAGACCTAAAGCCATTCCATGTCAAAAACTATAAATGCAAACCCTTTCCATTCACTCTTTATTGAATTTATTCAGATGCATTGAGCTAAATAAAAAATAAAATAAATATATAATGTATATGATGATCACTGAATCATAACTAATTTTTTTTTTTTTTTAAATTGGCAAAAAAAGAAAGCAGGGTTATACAAAGGGCAGCCTAAATAGGACAGGGCCTAATTACTAACAAATTACAACATTATTTGTAAGTCACTCAACATTAAAAAATTCAATGGCATTCAGAAAATACGAACAATATATGCTGCTTTTTATGGAATTAAAATAAAGCTGAACTATTTTTGTTAAAGGTATACTTTTCAAAGGCTTTATGACTGCATAAATCAATTCCCATCCTCAAGATCTATTACAGGCCAGGTTTTTAAAATTACCTTGGGTGAGAGCAGATTGGTAACTATGGCACCTGATTATTTCACCAGTGCTTTTGTTCAGATATCTTAAAAATGTAACTTGTTATTCAGGCTATAGTTGAATAATCCTATCATCCTATATAATTAAAGGTCAAGTATGTTTGCCCAAAGCTGTAGAGATTGTGCGAGGACAAACATACCTGGCCTTGAGCAGCAGAGATAGTGGTCCAATGCGGCCACGGTGGGGGGCGTGGCCGGCCAGGCATGCCGTGATGCGGGCATGACAAGGGGGCATGGCTGACAGGGAGCGTGCGTGATGAGGGCATGGCCAACGGGAGCGCCAATGATGAGGGAATGTCCAGGCGGGAGTGGGCGGGAGTGGGCAGGACTGAGAAAATACAAAAGAGGTGGAGAGAGAGCAAAAGAGGGGGGAGAGAGAGCAAAAGAGATGGGGGAGAAAGAGATAGCAAAAGAGAGGGGGGAGAGGGAGAGAGCAAAAGATAGAGGGGACAGAGAGAGCTAAAGAGAGGTGGAGAGAGCACAAAAGAAAGGTGGAGAGAGAGCGCCAAAGAGAGGGCGAGAGCAAAAAAGAGGGGGTGAGAGAGAGAGAGCGCAAAAGAGAGGGGGGAGAGAGAGTGCAAAAGAGAGGGGAGAGAGAACAAAAGAGAGGGGGAGAGAGTGCAAAAGAGAGTGAGGGAGAGAGAGAGCAAAAGAGAGGGGGAGAGAGAGAGCAAAAGAGAGGGGGAGAGAGAGCAAAAGAGAGAGGGAGAGAAAGAGTGCAAAAGAGAGGTAGGAGAGAGAGAGAGAGCAAAAGAGGGGGGAGAGAGAGAGCAAAAGAGAGAGCGCAAAAGAGAGGGGGGAGAGGAAGAGCAAAAGAGAAGGGGTGAGAGAGAGAGTGAAAAGAAAGGGGAAGAGAGACTGCAAAAGAGAGGGGAGAGAGCAAAAGAGAAGGCGGAGAGAGAGAGCAAAAAAGAGGGGGAGAGAGAGAGCACAAAAGAGAGGGGTGAGAGAGAGCAAAAGAGAGGGGGAGACAGCAAAAGAGGGGGTGGAGAGAGAGAGCAAAAGAGAGGGGAGAGAGAGAGCAAAAGAGAGGGGGAGAGAGAAAGCAAAATGGGGGAGAGAGAGAGCGCAAAAGAGGGGTGAGAGCAAAAGAGGGGGAGAGAGCAAAAGAGAGGGGGAGAGAGAGAGTGCAAAAGAGAGGGGGAGAGAGAGAGTGCAAAAGAGAGGGGAGAGGGAGAGAGCAAAAGAGAGGGGGGAGAGAGAGAGCAAAAGAGAGAGGAGAGAGCAAAAGAGAGGGGAAAGAGAGAAAGAAAAAGGGGAGAGAGCGAGATCAAGGGGTGGGATCGCTGTACTTCAAAAAATGGCCTGTGTACACGGGATTCAGGACTAGTACACTTTATAAAAGACCAGATACTCATATGTTGATATATGTTTATTTATTATTCCTCAAAATCTTGTTTTCTGAATCATTTCTTTTATTACTATGATATTGGTTGTTTATGTGTTACATGCTGTCATTTGTTCTATATTTTACTTGCTGCTTTTTCTCCTCAGCTACAAATTTCAGTTTAAAATGTCATTTTTTTTTTAAAGAGATTTTGTGAGGAATGACTTCTTAAATGGACAGTCTACTCCAGAATTCTTATTGTTTAAAAACATAGATAATCCCTTCATTACCCATTCCACAGTTTTATATAACCAACACTGTTATAATAATGTACTTTTTACCATCAGTGCTGACTCAAAGAATTCCTAGGGAGTGAGCACAATGTTATCTATATGGCACACAAGAACTAGTGCTGTCTAGCAGTAAAAAAAAACTTTCATAATGAACTGAGATAAGAGGTGTCCTTCAAGGTCTTAAAAATTAACATATGAGCCAACCTTGGATTAGCTTTCAACAAAGAATACCAAGCGAACAAAGCAAATTTGATGATTAAAGTAACATGGAAAATTGTTTAAAATTGCATGCCCTATTTGGAAATATTAATTTTGACTATAATGTCCCTTTTAATCCTTAAAAAAAGAAAATATATATACTTGTAAATTTCAGTTATAATTACTGTAACATACTATTTTACTATTTTACTGTTGTCTACAGTTAATCTCTATTATCGCATTAATTTAACTCACAGGCTCTGTTTTCTCAATCAAAGTTTATAACATAGTATTCTCTAAGTATTAAATAATACTTTCAGTTCTTCAATTGATTTTACAGTTATACCTTATATATCTGGCAATATTTTACCCAATTTTCAATTATTATAAACCAATAAAATATTCTTTTTTTTTTCTGGGGACAAAGTAAAACATTTTTTATAGCTAACTGTTTGATCTGTTATATCAGTTTTACAATTATATTAAATTTCTTTTCTCTACTCAGGCTACCACTATAGGAGCAGTAAAAATAATATCAGATAAACATTTAGGCCTAGATTTGGAGTTTGGCGTTAGCCGTGAAAACCAGCGTTAGAGGCCCCTAACGCGGGTTTCTTACGGACTCCGGTATTTAGAGTTTATTTACCGCCACTCCAAAATCACCTAACGCTCAAATTTCTACCGACACCTCAGACCCAGTAGTAAACATATACCGACAAAAAAAACATCCACGAATCACAAAACAAATATTACACAAAGTACACTTACACTCATACAAACACTACACTATGTTTATTTTTCATATTTAATAATTTTTCAGCAAAATACAAAGGATTAAAGTTGCGAGATCTCGGGTGTTAGAAAAAAAACAACACAAATCCATTTTCCCATTGACTTACATTGACACACGGGAAAAGACCCTCGTATACCTACATCTAACTAATAACATTATCACAAACATACACTCATCGATGCATACAAACAATATACACCACATGACATACACAAACTATTTATTTATCACAAAAAGAACACGATTTAGTTACTTTTTCACACAAGCTCATGACGTCACTCACTTTACGAGGAAAACCAGTCTTATAAAAAAAAAATTGGAAATCTTTAGAGCCTCCATTGACTTCTATTGGGAAGACGTGCTCGTGCACGCGAAACCCTCATTTCCCTAACGCACGCAAATAGCGTAGACTGAAAAACTCCAAATACCAGCGCTAGAAAATACATGATTTTATGCGTTAGACATAGCGATGATAAATAGATCAAGAAATGACTATGGTGGATTTATGTTTTTTAATTATTGAATATTCACAACACAATAAAATTGTTTCACACTTTTAGATTACATCAACTACAAATCAACATCACTAGTAACACATTATTATTTAAATAAAATTACATTTAAAATTAAAATAAAATTCAATAAACATTTCTTGATTCACAAACAGTACACAATGGGAAACACCTCTCATTTACCTTTATTATTGCATTTCTGTTATTCAACTCATATGCTTGCAGCAACTGCATATCTACATAGGCTTAACACATGATCACTCATGGATGCACATATATTACTTTTAACATTCACTCATACATGTGCATTCAAATGATGGGGGAAAAACACATTACATTCTCTCGAGGAATCACAAAACAGAACATATGGATTTTACTGTACTTTTAACATCATGATTCCATCACAATAAACCATTAGGAATTACGTACAAGAAGAACATCATTACACAAGATTACAGATGTCACTTTATGGGAAGGAACAACAATGCCACACCGCTATATAGAAGTCAGCATATGTGGGACACAAACACAATATATACGTACATGTACATAACACGCATCACCCATCACGCAACCACAAAGCACACATTTAGATTTTATTCAGCACACAATAACAATGTAGTCAAATACAACAACACAATGAGGATTTCAGAACTACATAGGCAGGTTAATAATATCATGACGTCATTACAAGATTCAACCATACACATCACAGATTCACC
The DNA here is from genome assembly GCF_027579735.1 of Bombina bombina. Classification (NCBI taxonomy): domain Eukaryota; kingdom Metazoa; phylum Chordata; class Amphibia; order Anura; family Bombinatoridae; genus Bombina; species Bombina bombina. Next base: position 841,039,659 of record NC_069501.1, read on the forward strand.
ACTGTACCGCCCCTTTCGGAACTTTAACACTCAATACTACAATACAACATATACGTAAACAACAGTTTGGAACAGCATTATTAAGGCGATTTCAATGGGACAATTAATAAATATTGTCAGATCGCAAATCACTTATATATATAATACTACAGATGACAGCCGGAAGTTATTCAGCATTAGTGCCATTTGAATGGGACGCATACAATATTGACATCTCGGCAATCACTTATATATACAATACTACAGATGACAGCCGGAAGTTATTCAGTATTAGTGCGATTTGAAAGGGACGCATACAATATTTACATCTCGGCAATCACTTATATATACAATACTACAGATGTCAGACGGGAAGTTCGGAATTATTATTGCGATTTTAAAGGGACGCATACAATATTGACAGCTCGGCAATCACTTATATATATACAATACTACAGATGGCAGCCGGAAGTTATTCAGTATTAGTGCGATTTGAAAGGGACGCATACAATATTGACAGCTCGGCAATCACTTATATATACAATACTACAGATGGCAGACGGGAAGTTCTGAATTATTATTGCGATTTTAAAGGGAGGCATACAATATTGACAGCTCGGCAATCACTTATATATATACAATGCTACAGATGGCAGCCGGAAGTTATTCAGTATTAGTGCGATTTGAAAGGGACGCATACAATATTGACAGCTCGGCAATCACTTATATATACAATACTACAGATGGCAGACGGGAAGTTCGGAATTATTATTGCGATTTTAAAGGGACGCATACAATATTGACAGTTCGGCAATCACTTATATATACAATACTACAGATGGCAGACGGGAAGTTCTGAATTATTATTGCGATTTTAAAGGGACGCATACAATATTGACAGCTCGGCAATCACTTATATATACAATACTACAGATGACAGCCGGAAGTTCAGATTTTTCATGGCGATTTGAATGGGACGCATACAATATTGACAGCTCGGCAATCACTTATATATACAATACTACAGATGGCAGACAGGAATTTCGGAATTATTATTGCGATTTTAAAGGGACGCATACAATATTGACATCTCGCTAATCACTTATATATACAATACTACAGAAGGCAGATGTTACTTTATCGTTTAAAAACAATATTGCAGCAACATTGATCGATCACATTTGATGCACATTATACACAACTATGCACTTTCATTCATGTTAGCCTGGACGTGTGTTTGTTACTATAAGATCGCGTTTAAGAAATATTGATTACGCATATGAACAAACATTGCAAACATGCACTGTATGTGTGATATTTGACACTTTCACATTGAGATTCATTGGGGGAAAAAAACATTTCAGCCAAAAAAAATTAAACGCCCACTTTGAAAGCATTTGCGCCGCTCACATACAAACAGGTGAATACAATCAGCAATCATTACAAACTCACTACCATTGGACTAATCGTACTATAAATCCCACAAACAACATGGCCAATGCATCACTTGTGATCCACATCAGATCAAGTGCTTACCTTGTTACGCTGTTTTGAAAGATGGATGACGATGACATGGTAGACGCTGCTGGTGCTGCTATTGGCGAACTAGCTGTTGGTCGAATCAGGCAGCCTCGGCGGCTCAGACTGAGACAAAGGGGTCGTCTGGTTCGAGGTCCTCCTGTCTACAGGGTGAGACCCACCTTGGAAAACATGAGCGACTTTGAGGTTTTTGATAAGTATCGGCTCGATCGCGAACAGCTCATTGGCCTTTACGAGCTTCTTAAACCTCATTTGGAGCCACGTATACAAATAAGGACTGCTGTTCCCCCCATGAGTAAGATGCTAAGCTGTCTATACGTCCTGGCCTCCGGGAGTTTTCAATCCGGAGAACTGTACATGCATGGCCTGGCTCAAGGTACATTCTCTCGCAAACATTTTCATAGCCTCAACGTGCAGTATGTTTGTGACGCACGGATGAGGATTATGCATGTGTATGCAAATTTTGGAGGGGCTTGTCATGATGCCCGCATCCTCTCTCTGTCGTCCCTGTGGAGACAGTTTGAGGAAAGACAAATGCCCCCTGGTTATCTCGTTGGTGAGTATTTGTGCACAACATGTTTAATTAGTTTGACAATTGCCCCTGTAGTCTTAAAATGTTAGCGTCATGTTCATCTATAGGATGCAATTTAACCATTTGTTATTTACCGACGCTAATGTTTACTTTTATTTAAATGCAGATATGTAGCATGTCTTACCTTAAGTGCTCAGATAGAGAATGCAATGTAACCATGTATTTAGCATTTAACACTATTTTATTTTTGGATAAATACGCATATGTAGCATGTCTTAGCTGAAATGTGAATATATTATCTCATGCAATTTAAGCCTGTCATTGTCTCATTCCGCTAATGTGTAGTTTTAGTTCAATGCAGATATGTAGCATGTCTTACCTTAAGTGCTCAGATAGAGAATGCAATGTAACCATGTAGTTAGCATTTTACACAAGGTTTGGTTCAGGAGAAATACGCATATGTAGCATGTCTTAGCTGAAATGTGAATATATTATCTCATGCAATTTAACCCTGTCATTGTCTCTTTCCGCTAATGTGTAGTTTTAGTTCAATGCAGATATGTAGCATGTCTTACCTTAAGTGCTCAGATAGAGAATGCAATGTAACCATGTAGTTAGCATTTTACACAAGGTTTGGTTTAGGAGAAATACGCATATGTAGCATGTCTTAGCTGAAATGTGAATATATTATCTCATGCAATTTAACCCTGTCATTGTCTCTTTCCGCTAATGTGTAGTTTTAGTTCAATGCAGATATGTAGTATGTCTTACCTTAAGTGCTCAGATAGAGAATGCAATGTAACCATGTAGTTAGCATTTTACACAAGGTTTGGTTTAGGAGAAATACGCATATGTAGCATGTCTTAGCTGAAATGTGAATATATTATCTCATGCAATTTAACCCTGTCATTGTCTCTTTCCGCTAATGTGTAGTTTTAGTTCAATGCAGATATGTAGCATGTCTTACCTTAAGTGCTCAGATAGAGAATGCAATGTAACCATGTAGTTAGCATTTTACACAAGGTTTGGTTTAGGAGAAATACGCATATGTAGCATGTCTTAGCTGAAATGGCAAGATACAGAATAATATACAACTTTTTTTTTGGATGTTTCAGAAAAATTTTAATACGGATTATCGTGTAAAAAAAAATATTTCTAAAACAATATACTATTTTAAGGATTCTGTTTGAATTATGTTCTGTTCATAATTTATAGGTGATTCTGGGTACATGAGCCGGCCTTGGCTCATTACCCCCTTGCGTAGCCCGACTGATGTGTCTGAGGAGCGCTACAATAGGGCTCATAAGAGAACCAGGGCGGTGGTTGAAAGGATGTTCGGGCTCCTGAAGATGAGATTCAGGTGCCTGGACCATTCTGGAGGAGCACTCCAGTACAACCCAAAGAAGGTGGCTAAGATTGTTGTAGCCTGTAGCGTCCTGCATAATATTGCACAGCGGGCTGGGATGCTGCAGGCCGTCCCGGTGGACAGAGACCTCCTCAGAGATGAGGAGGATGATCCTGTTCTAGAGGGGGAATTCCAGGACGAGGGACTTGATGTCAGAGCAGACGTCATCAACCGCCACTTTAGACGGTAAAGAATAGAAGTTAGACTGGAGTATTGTCAATAGATGTGAACTCTAGGGAAATGACAAGTAGAGAATTGTGCAAACATGTTAGTATTGATCAAATTTTAATTTTTTTTTTAATTTATTCATATAGGTGATGCTCTGGGCATTGGGTCCTGTAGCGAGTCTTTGCCACCTGGTTTTTAAAGAGAACATCAGATGGTAAGTAGAAATGTATGGACTGTTGCTGGCATGAATTGTACACAAATACATCATATGGCATACATTTTCAAAAATATAATTTAGTTTACACATTACTTAAAATGTACATACTCAAAAAGGGATCCTCTAGAATGACTATGGTTCAATGTCACACATTAGAGGTTTGTTCTGCTCAATATGACTCATCTTCACACTTGATAGAAAATAACACAGGTTGATACACAGGCTTAGTAAGCTAGTGACAGAAATTTAGTATGAAATGGGGGGTGGGAGAGGGGTACAGAACTGATTCACACACTTGTATGAATTTTCTTTAAAATATTTCTTCCATTAGGGAGATGACTTAATCTAAAGACTGAAAGGGAACTATTAGAAGCCTGACAGTGAAGATTGCCCAGACTGACAGTGGGGGAAAAAGCCAAGATTGAAATTGAAGTATACCAATGGGATCATGTCTGGCATTATCTTTCAATTATGCTGACCTTGAAAACCATACAAAGACATGTTCACATGGTAAGTGCAAACTATTTGATAGAATAAGGCTGTGGAGACATCCTATTGGAGACACTTAGATGATTTTACTTTTTTATATGGTATTTCCCAGTCCTCTATTTAATGAACTGATGAATAAGACACCTATTGAAGATCAACTGTTTACCCCTGAATTGACTTTCAAAGACCATGCATTGTCCAGGTTGGTGTACCAATGCATGCTAGTGAAGACTGTTGAATATTATTAGCTTACATACATTAGTCATATTTAGTTCAAAATTATATATTTAGGGATCACAATCAGACACTTAGATGAATTTACTTTTTTAGATGGTATTTCCCAGTCCTCTATTTAATGAACTGATGAATAAGACACCTATTGAAGATCAACTGTTTACCCCTGAATTGACTTTCAAAGACCATGCATTGTCCAGGTTGGTGTACCAATGCATGCTAGTGAAGACTGTTGAATATTATTAGCTTACATACATTAGTCATATTTAGTTCAAAATTATATATTTAGGGATCACAATCAGACACTTAGATGATTTTACTTTTTTAGATGGTATTTCCCAGTCCTCTATTTAATGAACTGATGAATAAGACACCTATTGAAGATCAACTGTTTACCCCTGAATTGACTTTCAAAGACCATGCATTGTCCAGTTTGGTGTACCAATGCATGCTAGTTAAGAATCACATGAAGAATGTTGATTATTGTTAGCTTACATACATTAGTCATACTTATTTAATCATTAGATATTTAGGGATCACAATCCGAAAAAGGAATACATATTATAGTTGATATAGAGGTATTTGAATGGACATGAAATATTACATTTATGTTCAGCATACATATATTGTTGAAATGTGATATATATTATTATGTATAATTTGAAATTTGGATATTTAAATAGAATTTTGATTCAACAATATAATGGTGTATGTATTTCATTTCTTTTAAATCAATTTAATAATTATCTTTAAAAAATGTTGAACAAAGTTAGAGCATAGACACAAGATGATTTTAAATGTATTTTATGAATATTTGACAATGTGTGTATTAACTTTGTTACATTTTTTTATTTGTCATTTCAGATTGGCATCTGATGACTTCAAGGAATATTTTTAGTTTTTAGATAAACGTATTCTTTTTTATTTTTACATGTTAATAATAAACATTTTATAATTAAATACATTCTTTTGAACAGATTCTACTAAATATCAATATAATCTGGCAATAAATAAAAGTTGGACTCCCATTACTGGTAGTTGGCTATTTGACAAGCACATGCATAAGATCAAATAATGCATTAATATTATAAAATCAACTGATTCCGAGAATATTACATTAAAATATCTTTTAGAACATTAATTGGGGAGTGAGATCCTTCGATGCTTTTCTTTAGAAAATGTAGATATTAAATTAATTTTGGATATGTAGTAAAAAGTTTTTTATTTTAACTTTTAAGAAGGTGAAGTGGTTCAATTACATTAAAGTGACAGTGTTGTTGAATGTAAAATTAATTTTATAAGATCTTGTATCTTCCTTAGGTATCTCAAAACATTATTTTCAAAATTATTTTAATTTTTACATTTATAAATGGTAGGTCATTTAAGTTGATATTTTTCACAAGCTAGTTATTGGATGCCAGATTAATCTATGTAATTTTCTAGTGGAGTCATTTAACTATACTTAGTAATATTATGTATATTTTAAAATATTACCTCTTGGGTTAGACATCAAATATCTATATAGAATTTTAATTCCCCTTTAGTTTATTTTGTCAATGTTAAATCAAAATTCAAAATGTTTGGGTCCTTAAAGGGACATTCACAAAGTATATTGTGTATATATTTTTAAAAATATCATACAAGAATTTCAACATATTTAGAAAGTACTATAGAATTACATTCAGTCTTTAAATATACTTTTCAAAAAATACAGCAATGCACATATCTTAGTCAATTACATAAGGCATCTATATGCAAAAAACAATCAGCATCAAAATAGCCTATGTAGAGATGTATTTAATCCAAGAATATATATATATAATTACAATATAATGATTGAATAACAAAACATATTAAGTTGGTCAAATATAAGAATATTATACAAAATGCATACATAACATATAGCTTAATGTCCCTCTAAGCTGAAGGCTCCAAAATACCTCATTTAATAAAAATATTTCAGTCAGTGTGTAAAACAATATAGAAGTTAATCTAAATTTGCTTTACTCATATGTTAGACTAATTTAGCAAAAGGAAGGTGCCTAGGTTTATGATATTTTAAGCATTATTGTGAAATGTTTCTTTAAAGGGACATGAACTCAAAATATACTTAAAGGTAGACAGTTAAAAAAATAATGATTTATACATTCTGAATGAGTATACTATTTTAATCAACTTTAAAACTTGTCTCATATTATGAATGCTCCTTGTGATGTTGCTATCATTACTTTAAAAATAAGGCATTAAATAGCTAATTTATTTGCTTCAGTACTCTGGACAGAACTTGCTTGTTTTGTTTGGAATAATTGATCCAACAATCGTCAAGGACAACCCAGGTTTTTTTTAAACAATTGTCCGTAATATAAAATATCATTATTGATTTGCAAAGAAACATAACAAGATAACTGTTAACATTTGATAATCGGATTAAATAATAAAGTTGATTAACATTTCATGCTCAATCACCAATGCTAAATTTGTTTGGACAGTGTCCCTTTAAGAGCTTTAAATAGTGTATTTACTTATCTTCCTATCTTGACAAACTTTGCTTGAAAAGCATATCGAGATCGGCTCAGTAGATGAAGATTGGTGGATGCACAGAGATGCCTTATGTGATTGGCTCAACCATGTGCATTTAAATTTCTTCTGTTGAGGATATATAAATACTAAGAGAAATTTATTTACATTTTAAAGTCTAAACAATCTTCTATCTCTACAGATCATTTGATACCATTGTTTGTTTGTAATGTCTATTTAAAACTAAAGACACCATTGCACAATAACATATATGAGCACTTCAGAGAAATACAAGCTTGAGGTTTATTTGCTAATAACAAACCTGTAGTTTAACATTTATAAACAGATTCTCAAATTTACTGACATTCTAACCGGAATTTGAACATTAAGAAATATTGCGTGGGAAACGCATCTTGAAACACCATATTTTCATCTTTAAACATTAGAGTCTAATTTCACGCAATAGCACACAATCAATGTGCATTATAAATACATTTAATAGAGCAATGTCAATACTTCACAATAAGTTAATAAATTTATTTAAAGAACAATAAAGACATACAATATTAAATGTGTATTTGTATTAAAGAAACAGACCGTTATTAAACCGAGAAATGTGGACAACATTTAATAATGTGACAGTATTAGATTTTAAAGAGTATTTAATCATTAATATTTAACGGATCACGGATATTAAATCTGCGTCACACATATCCGCATGACAGGCCCATGAGTTACAAATAAGTCTACATGAAAAATGAAGTTACAGCACCACCATGAGGTATGTGTAAGGAAGTTACTAAGATATGAAACATTAAGGAACGGCCAATCAGAGTTCATCACACAAACACAACTTGAGTCAGGATGGTCTCACAGACATTCTAACAATATTTCAAACTTTTATCCAATCAGATGTACAGATAACTTGTCCCATGGTGCATCTCATGTTTACTTCAACATATAAAAGTCCATTACACGTTGCCATCTTTGTCAGTTCTCTAATGCCTGCAGGCAGTGTTATATATTAATATTATTATAATATATTTAGTAGCCAACCGAGCAGGCATGTCAGCTCCCAGGTTCACCAAGGAGGAGAGCGCTGCACTGGTCCACGCCGTCAAGGACTTTTATCCCCAGCTGTTTGGGAACAAAAGGAGCTCGACAGATGCGCCTGTTAAGAAGGCCCTCTGGGAGTCTATCACCAATGCGGTTAGATTGGTGTGTGACGTCCAGAGGACCCAGGATCAGATCATGAGGAGATTCGGAGATATGAGGTTGCGTTTATCCAAAAAAGTCAACCTCATAAGGGACTGGGTACAAGCCCGTAAAAGAGGGGGCCAAAGAAAGGCCCCGCGGAAACTGTACCTACTCCCTTATGAGGTGACTTTATGCGAGCTCCTCAATCTCCGGGTCCCCAAAAGATTTCGATCCTCGCCATCCTCGGCCTCCTCTTCTTCCCTACCAGCTGCGGGATCTGAAAGTCCTGACGCGGGGGACAGGGCAGATGCTTCTCCGTCCGGTGGCCTGGGAGGAGATAGAGAATCTGAACCAGGTAATTATCCAACTTCATATAATATCTTATTTATTTTTTTTATAATCAAAAAATGTGTATATAGTCAGATACTAAACCTATACAGATCTCACAACATACACTACATATGATGTTTAGATATCTGATTTTAGATTAGTGACACATGAAATAGGAATGATGTTTCTTGCGCTCTACAGAATATGCGTCACAGAGCGGAAATGTAATTTCTCATCCACGTTAACATGGCTTTGCTGTAAGTGGCATTGCTTTATACATGTTGTTCAAATGACGGATGCGTAATTCCGCTTGGAATCATTGCGCAATGATCGCGAAAATGGAATTTCTCATCCACGTTAACATGGCTTTGCTGTAAGTGGCATTGCTTTATACATGTTGTTCAAATGACGGATGCGTATTTCCGCTTGGAATCATTGCGCAATGATCGCGAAAATGGAATTTCTCATCCACATTAACATGGCTTTGCTGTAAGTGGCATTGCTTTATACATGTTGTTCAAATGACGGATGCGTAATTCCGCTTGGAATCATTGCGCAATGATCGCGAAAATGGAATTTCTCATCCAAGTTAACATGGCTTTGCTGTAAGTGGCATTGCTTTATACATGTTGTTCAAATGACGGATGCGTAATTCCGCTTGGAATCATTGCGCAATGATCGCGAAAATGGAATTTCTCATCCACGTTAACATGGCTTTGCTGTACGTGGCATTGCTTTATACATGTTGTTCAAATGACGGATGCGTATTTCCGCTTGGAATCATTGCGCAATGATCGCGAAAATGGAATTTCTCATCCACGTTAACATGGCTTTGCTGTAAGTGGCATTGCTTTATACATGTTGGTCAAAATTAAATGTGAATTATTATATTATTGAAGAATACAGTATTCTTATTTTCAATATTATAGCTAATAAAAAACGAAGAATACAAATAAATTATAACATATGGCCATCAATTGATGATTATGAAATAACAACCAGAAATTATTAAAGATACAGTTAACAACACAACTGATTGAAAATAATAGTCCAGGATATATTTATCATTAATTTAATTGAGGAAACAATTAACTCATGGGACTACCAAAGGATTAATATTTTTAAATTGATTTGTTAATAATGTAAAGTTTTTAAACATGGCATGATTAGTATTAATGATATGCAATCCTCATTTAATATATTACAGATATGGATGTGGCTGCTGGATCCTCAAGCCAGGGCTTGTCACAGTATGGTATGTCTCTTTTTAATTGACATTTGTCTTAGAAACATGGACAGAACATTACATACTAAATCCACATTGTTCAATATTTATATGTAATGTCTCTTTAATAGATGAAAATTAAATAATTCTTCGGATATCCTTAAATAACATATTAGATTTGAATTGCATGCTCAATACCATTCATTACATCAACATATGGAGTAGATAATTCATTAACAACAACATTGTCGAATCAATTTAATTTTAGATTAAAGGGATACTGAGCTACAATTATTAATGTAGTCATTCAGATACAGTATGCAATATTAATAAACATAAAAATATAATACTATCATCATATGTGACATATTCTATTGCTAAATGTATTTTAAAATCAAGAAAGTACGTTTATGTGCATCTAAATTTTGGTTGACCAACCTGGGTTTTTATTGATGATTGGTGGATACCTTCAACAAACAATATTTATTGAATCCAATATTGCTTATCTGCCTTTAAGATTAAAATCTAGCAACATTCTAATTATAATAGGAGTCAATGTTAAATCATTTTGAACAGTTTGAACATAGAAATCAATGATTTAAATTAATCATGTCAGTGTCCCTTTAAGACAAAATAGATTCATTCATCTTTACATTCTTTTGATTAAACAATATTGATATATAATTCACATATTCTCTGTTGGAGTTACTTTATAGATATCTGCATACTCTAACAGCACCATGATTACATATTTGTAATAATCAATTTTGTTTTGTATTGTGATAAATATGTGTTGTGTCCTAAACAAGATTACTGTACATTGCACAAATGGCTCGATGTGACACATGTGTTTGTTTAGATTTGTCAACAGATGCTCTTCAAAATGTGGTTTGTGTGTATTCTTTTAAGAACATTGGTCAATGGGTATATTTAGATATGCAATAGCATCGTATGAGATGATTTTGATGTCTAATATAGTCTGACATTAAACATATGTTCAATACAGAATATTTAACAGAATCCCCTTGATTCAATCAAGCATTTTCTGGTGTAATGACTGCTCTATTCTTCACATTTTAAAGTTGATTAATGGTAAAATTCGAGACAGATGTGATTTAGTGATATCCCAAATGTGTTTCATAATATATATCTATATCATTCATAGAGAGAGTTGGTGTGGTGAGCCCACAGGAATCCAGCAGTGACATAGAGCCGCCTTTGCGGTCTCCTGGTAAGTCCATTGACTCATTTATATGTAATTGAAGGTGTATTGCTAATCAATATTATGATCATGATTCTGATGAAGCATAACATTAGAAAAATAAATAAGATCGTCTCTTCTGATTATATATTAATTTTCTTTTAATATTGAACGATTAATAATTTCAACTTTATTAGTCTCCACATTTGTTATTCAGAAGATGTATAACATGTTTGTTTCCATGTTCTTTTTTTACAACAGTCATCAAGTGATACACACATGAGAAATCTTAAATGTTCTATGTAATATGCTTTTATGATTTTTACATTAATCCAAACAATACATCGAAAATATGAATCATTGAGAATAACAAATATAATGTAATTTGTATGCTCCATCAAAATGATGTAAATCATAACTTTGGGTGTGTATATCTTTAATGCAACATTGATGTGTGTCTTTGACCAACAGTAACATATGTTATAATATCTGTTGTTAACGTGTACACAACATGTTATGTTTTACAGAGATTGATTTAACATGTGGGACGGAGGAGGAAGAGGCTGCCTTGGAGTCTAATGGTATGTGAAATATATCTATCATGTTTCCAACATGTTTGTTTATTTGAAATAATTTAATTGAAGACATTCAAAGTCTACATCTTTTGCACTTTAAAAAGGAATATTATTTGTCTGTTCAAATACACTACTGCCCCCTTTCTATATCAGGCAGCATGAAATATATTTAATAGAAAATATGTAAAATTCATGACATCATTATGTCACATGCATATTCCAGGCCAAAACACAATAATAATGTTATAATTGTACAGACAGTCATTGATATTCATCTGAGTGCCTATATACATACCATATCCTAATTTCAGAATTTTTTACAAATTCAAACACACTTCGAAGTATATTGAAAACATAATCAATTTGAAATGCGTTGATTTGATGTCAGGATGTATGAGATGTTAATATATTTTCTTTAAATTTTCAGATGGATCCACCACTTCTGGTCATCTGGTTTCCGCCCCTGCCCAGTCACAGACCCCTCCCCATGCACAGACCCCTGACCATGGCCAGACCCCTGCACAGACCCAGACCCCTGCCCATGACCAGACTCCTGACCATGACCAGACCACTGCCGGCCCTTCCCATAGTTCATATCCTGTCCCTCCCAAAAAACGCACCTACACCCCCCTTCGCCGCTCTCCCCGTATTATGGCCCGTACAGCTGCCCAGACCCAAACTCCCCACTCCCCAGCTGTACGGCCTACCCCGGAGCGGCAGCTCACCCCTCCCCAAGCCATTAACATCCCTCCCCAAGCCACTCCCATCCCTCCCCAAGCCAATCCCATCCCTCCCCCCTGTCTCAACCTTCATTGTCCTGGGTGTCGGATTGTCCTTCCCAGGCACAGCTGTAAGTATCATTCAAAATACACGTTATAAGATACTTAAATGTACAGTGAAGTTAAATTTTGTAAATTGTGATTCCAATCCAGCATGCAATGTTAATCAAATTTATGAATTATTCTTCATTCTCTTGATATTTTTTTTGAAACAAAGAAATTCCTATAATTAGTTTAAACAATAAAATAATTCTGGCCATCATGTCTTTATTGTTGGATGAATGTATCCATCAACCAGCAGGGACAAACAAAGTTGATAAACAAAGATTGGCTTCCATAAAAAGCAACATTCTTGCATTCAAAATCTAGCTAGAGAATGTAAAAATTTAATGAATATGTGTAAGTTTTAAAGATTTGTAATGTCATGCTCTATCTGAATCAGTCCATTAAATATTTAGGTTCAGTGTCCCTTTAATTGGATATCACTACATATACCAATCACCACTACTTGGATCCAACAATTTATGTACAAATGTTGATACATTATCTCTTGTCTAACCCAGTGGGAATGTAATTTCTTCAGGTTGCTATGTTTACACAGCTTGTCCTCAATGCCAAAATGTTTAAGGATAGGTGTGCCTACCACAGTATAATTTTAATTTTTTAATTGCTAATGTAAGTACAATGTAAATCCTTTAACAAGATTTGATACACTCAAGCTGTATAAGTGGATCATCTAAAACCAATTAAAGGGGACAACATGTTTGAGTTAAATGTCCCTTTAATGATTTCTGTCTGTCTGAATAACCTAATTCATGTGTAAATAATAAATGTAAAATAATTGATGTAAAGAATTATTTGTCTTTATGATGACAATGTATGTTGTAAAATTTTTTCGTCTGTTGTGTAATTATCCTTAATATTTAATGTATTCTTTCTTTTAGGCTTTGACTCAGCATGGCTCATGCTAGAAAGTATAGCAAGAGTAGAGCAGGCCGTGTTGAGGAACGCAGCTGTCCTGAGAGGGATGAACGACACCATGCAGGCCCAGCTCCGGGTTCAGGACTTGACTCTGCGTGCAATTATGAGATTAAGTTCAAGGCCTGAATCTGGAGCTGGACATGCACAGGACGATGAAGAGGATGACCAGTAAGTGGAGGATCTGGAGATGCTCCATGGTGGCAGATAAGAATCCTCCGTCCACATGTTGATTTTGTTTTTTTATTGTTGCCATTTGGCCTTTTTAAAAGTTTATTGTTGTGCCTGTTGCACTCTTTTACCTTGTCATATGTCTCCAATGGGGCTATGCTGGCCCTTGGCAACTCTCTTCATGGACTGTGATGCACTGTGTTACCTTGTCATATGTCTCCAATGGGGCTATGCTGGCCCTTGGCAACTCTCTTCATGGACTGTGATGCACTGTGTTACCTTGTCATATGTCTCAAATGGGGCTATGCTGGCCCTTGGCAACTCTCTTCATGGACTGTGATGCACTGTGTTACCTTGTCATATGTCTCCAATGGGGCTATGCTGGCCCTTGGCAACTCTCTTCATGGACTGTGATGCACTGTGTTACCTTGTCATATGTCTCCAATGGGGCTATGCTGGCCCTTGGCAACTCTCTTCATGGACTGTGATGCACTGTGTTACCTTGTCATATGTCTCAAATGGGGCTATGCTGGCCCTTGGCAACTCTCTTCATGGACTGTGATGCACTGTGTTACCTTGTCATATGTCTCCAATGGGGCTATGCTGGCCCTTGGCAACTCTCTTCATGGACTGTGATGCACTGTGTTACCTTGTCATATGTCTCCAATGGGGCTATGCTGGCCCTTGGCAACTCTCTTCATGGACTGTGATGCACTGTGTTACCTTGTCATATGTCTCAAATGGGGCTATGCTGGCCCTTGGTAACTCTCTTCATGGACTGTGATGCACTGTGTTACCTTGTCATATGTCTCCAATGGGGCTATGCTGGCCCTTGGCAACTCTCTTCATGGACTGTGATGCACTGTGTTACCTTGTCATATGGCTCATATATTCCTTATTTTTACAAGATTATTTATAAACGTTGTGTATGTTTTCTTACATACTAATAAAATACATTTTATTTCACGAATCTTTGTCCTGATTCTTCATGTTATTTTTTGAAAGCTCTAGTTTATGTTGTTGATCCTTAAAGGGACCTACCAAATATATTTGTAATAATAAAATCATATATGTAAGACAATAGTAAATGACTTTAAGATTAACATCTCCAATGTAATCTTATTATTTGTCTTTATATATTTTTATCTTAGCTTTATCATTGCCTGATTATGATTAGCATAGTAATTGTTTTATATATGTATATATAGATTGTTATTTGTGTATATATGTATATTTCAATGTTCAGATCCATGTGTGTATTTAGAAACTCTGCATGAATTGATGCACCTTTACCAAATGATCTGAGTATTGATACAATTATATAATCCCTGTAAAGTGTTCATTTTATTGAAATAGTATTGTCTATGTGTATGTTCTTTTTAAAAACAAAATAATGTCCCTTTAAGTGATGGTGAGCACAATTGTTAATGAATGTATTTCCATTTCTAAAGCGTTTTTGTCCTTTTTACATGAACAAGGACATATAATCTTATTAATAAACAATCTTATTGTAATGTTGACAGCACATGTATTTAATTTTCAATTCTATATAATTGTAAAAGTGTAACCAAATAAATCTCTGTGTGTAATGCAAATAATTTAGATGATGAATATTTGTTAACAAAGATGTTAACAAAATACTTATCCTCCCATATATGGTTATAGGTAGGCTGACAATAATTAAACTTGAATAAATGACAGGTTTAATCAATCCATGTATAAATATTGTTATTCTACAACAATCCAAACATATCTTAAAACATCAATGGCATATGTATTTCTCATGTGTATCTTTTAAATGTTAAAGATATCATGATTTGGTGACATTCCTAGATAGCAATCTAGACACATACTAGTTCCGAAAATATAAATACGTTTCTTAGTGATATGCCAAGATGTCACTGAGTCCTTGTATTGTCTGCGGTTTTTCTGCGATCTCGGATGCGCCATGTTGCTTAAGACGTCACCTGCCAGGCTGTCCAATGATTCCTTGTATTGACTGACGTTCTTACGTGATCAAGAATGTGCCTTTTATTGGATTGCGTTTTGACGCGATCAAGGATGCGCCTTTTTTTTTGGGCGTTCTTACGTGATCAATAATGTGCCTTTCATTGGATGGTGTTTTAACGCGATCAAGGATGCGCCTTTTTTTTTGGGCGTTCTTACGTGATCAATAATGTGCCTTTCATTGGATGGCGTTTTAACGCGATAAAGGATGCGCCTTATTTTTTGGGCGTTCTTACGTGATCAATAATGTGCCTTTCATTGGATGGCGTTTTAACGCGATCAAGGATGCGCCTTTTTTTTGGGCGTTCTTACGTGATCAATAATGTGCCTTTCATTGGATGGCGTTTTAACGCGATCAAGGATGCGCCTTTTTTTTGCCTTCTTACGTGATCAAGAATGTGCCTTTCATTGGATGGCGTTCTTATGTGATCAGGGAAGCGCCATGTTAAGACGTCACATGCAAAGGTAAAAAAAACCGTCTGATTGGATTACGTAGTCCCGCAATATTTGTGCACGTTAAAAACGTTTGTGACTGCAGCCAATTTTAAAAACCTTGCGAATATGTATTATTTGCATCATGTTACATTGTTGACCCATAGCTGATAAAGACCAACAAATTCTCTTTTGCTGGATGTCTGGTTGAATAAACTAACGAAAGCAAAATGTTTTCATGCATATGATATTTCGAGGCAAGTGCAAATCTGTATAGTCCATGTTTAATATGTTTGTCAACAATGTTCCTTTTTCTGAAAAATGACTGTTGTGTTTAATGTTAAAGATATCTAATTAATAAATATGCGCTATTGTGTTTGAATAAAGTAATCAATATGCATTTATATTTATCATATGCTAAATATATGATGCCGACTTCTTCTAAATGTAATTTCGTTGTATATTTTATTAAAGGTTCATTAGACACTCACATTATAAATCAAAAGCTTTGATTTTGTCTCTAGTTAGATAGTCCATTGTTTAACCAATACGTTTATTTTTTCTTCTGTTCTACGAAAATGTAAGTAATTTTCAGACTCCTCGCAAAGCCTCTGAGTTTCATGTGAGTACCATCTCCAGCTTTCTCCAGTTTGTGTAAAGGGTCTTTTCATATGTTAATGATGGGGTATTGTCTTGTTTTACGGTTGTAATGGGGGTTCATCTATATTTTAAATATAGCTAACCCTATTTTATTTTCAAGTGTTTGAAGCTTTGTAATATTGATATCAGTATATGTTAATCTTGTTGTTTGTAGTAGTGTCTATTACATACAGTTCTGTTAAAAATATAGTATACTGTCCCTTGAATGCAAATGTTGTTTTTTGTATCATGTATGAGATCCACATTGTTTAATCTTCAAATATATTATTGTTAGCATATTTCCCCCCCCCCTCTCCTAAAAGGACTTTAAACCATATTCATTGTTCAAACAAATGTCTTTACAATAAAATATTAACACAATAATGTCTCTTAAAGAAAATAGACTATATTTAACACGTCAATATAAATGTGATTTCAATATTTATTTTTTCACAAAGTACATGTAGATATACCAACAAGCTTCAAATATGTGTTAGCATATGTAATGTTGTTAAAGGGACAGTTTCGAAAACAAATAATGTTTTGCATTATTCTAAAAGTCAATTATGTAATATCAATGATATCAAATGTTTCTCAACAATTGAACATTTGTCTGTGTTTATTTAAATTTGCTAGCTAAACCTATGAGGTTGGTGTGCTCATTTCTTCGATCTTGAAGAGTGCTTGTAATCATTATACAATTTGAGCACTAGAGGGCATTTGGATAGCATTTGTATATGTAAAACCTTGTGCTCATACAGCATATTATTGACCATGTATTGATCATTGATATCTAAAATGTTGTTATGTCTGAACAACAAATAAGTGGTCATTTTTCATAGTCAGAGATACAAGGGTAAGCACATAAGTCACACGTATTTCTCCATGTTTTCTTGTTTCCAACTTTATAATGCGTAATACAGTGTTTTCTTTGTAATCAATAATTTTCTGACTGTCCCTTTAAGCTGTGTTATTGGCATTCAAACAGTAATATGCCATCATGGATAATTGTAATGGTAATTTTGTTTGCGATTCGGGAAACAGTTTGGACATCACATCACAGAAACCAATCAATATCATGAACAAGGATAGGTATGTGATGATGTGGTTTTCACACACTTATAACCCACACTCTGCAAACAATCTCCCTCCATGGACCCGGTCCCATAGAAGTCGATTATATACAGAGTGTGGTCCACAAGTGTATGAAAACCACATCATCACATACCTATCCATTACACATTAAATTAAAAAAACCCAGAAAAGATGGAAAAAAATACTTACTTCCTCTTCCTTCCCCTCTTTCCACGGGGCTGAGGCTCTGGGAGAGGCAACTGCCGACTCCGAAGAGTTCTCCTTGGAGCTGTTGTGGGAAGAGTGGAAGGAAGAGTACTGGGATGACCAAGGTGAGGAGAAGATGGATGAGGAGGAGAAGATGGCTGAGGAGGAGAAGATGGATGAGGAGGAGTAGATGGATGAGGAGGAGTAGATGGGCCGGCAGGAGGAGTAGATGGGCCGGCAGGAGTAGATGGGCCGGCAGGAGTAGATGGGCCGGCAGGAGGAGATGGCCCAGCAGCAAGAGGCCCAGCAACAAGAGGCCCAGCAACAAGAGGCGGACCAGGAGGTAGACCAGCATGCGCCTCTCGGAAAAAAGTGAACATTTCTTGGTGAAGCTGAAATATTCTGGTTTGTCCTTCTTCAATTCGATTCAGTATGGTGATGATTTTATTTTGTCCTTGAATAATTTGATTTTGGCCATCAAGTAATCTGTTGCGTCCTTCGATATTTTCTATCCGGGAGGTACGCATCTGGTCTATGTAGTCCAGTAGAACCCGCACCTCCGCTATTTCCTCTTGTTGGGCTTGTTGTTGTACCCGTGCACGGCGGGGTGCCTGTGCACGGCGGTGTGCGGGTTCTTGAGGTGCCTCGGGTTCCACGGGATCCTCCTGTGCTTCCGGGGCCTCTTGATCATCTCCCGTGCGCTCTTCGTCACGGGGGGCCTCTTCCCTCCGAAGTGGAAATTCCTCCCCACCACTCTCATCCCGGGGAGATGCATGAGGCTGTGTTTCCTGTGCTGCCTCCTCCCCAGACTCTGTATATTAAAAAAACAAAAAAAAGAAAAATGTATATATTAGCATATTAGAAAATCAAGCTTTAAATGACTTAGCTTACGATACAATTACAAATGCAGAATCATTAATCCACTTAGAAACCTAACAAACAATCAATACGATTTCAGCTTTTTCATAAACCATGTTTGTGATATCTGTGGTCAATGTGAATGTTTTAGCGTTTGTTTTCAGTCTGTTTAAATGCACACCTAACCTATAGCCTAGATACTGATGTAACCGCAAAGTAATTGAATGCGTGTAAACAACGTTATAGCATTAATCGGATCCTTAACACATGAAACCCAATGTTTTATCTTTCATGATTTAGAAGCATACATTTTTTATCAACTTTCGAATGTACTTTTATTATCTAATTCGCTTAATTCTCTGGATATTCTTTGCTGAAAAGCATATCTAAATATGCTTAGAAGATGCTGATTGTTAGCTGAATATAGCTGCCTCCTGTGATTGTTTCACCGTGTGCATGGCTATTTCTTCATTAAAATATATCTCAAGAAGGATTCAAATTAGGTAATTTAAGTACATTTGAATGTTTTGTCAAATTGTATTCGCTACCTCAATCATGAAAGTAAATGTTTGCGTATAGTGTCCATTGAAATACATTCGTATGTGAAATTATTGTTCAATGAGCTTACCGTCAGATGAGAGTGGCAGGTTCCCGGTATCAATTCCTCCGATACCGACTACTTCCACCTCGGAGATGCTGGTCCGCAACATTTCCTCCCATCGGCAGTACTCGATCTCAAGGGCAGGTCCGCCACCGGTTCCTGCGGCATGTCGTGCCTCCAGACCTAACTTTTTTTTGAGTTCCAGTTTACAGTCCCGGTAGCGATGTTTGATAGAATCCATATCTTGGTTCCGGCCACCCACTGCATTGACTGCATTCCTGATCTCATTCCAGAGCCTCCTCCTGTCAGTCGGGGTTGTCTTTTGGTGCTGCAGCCTCCTATGCCTGGCCATATAGGCCTCTACGAGGGCCTCCTTCTCCTCCATCATAAACCTCGCCTCCCTAGTCGCCTTGGCCTTCCCCTGTGATGATGCCCTCTGTTTCCCGGACTGTGAAGCCCTACTCTGACCGCCACTGGGCCCAGCCACTTGGTCATCTTGAACCAAGTGGCTGGGTCCACCCACCGCTTCCACCCCCGCTTCCTGCCCCCCTTCCTGCCCCCCTTCCTGCCCTGTTCCTCTCCCCCTCCCTCTACTCCCCCCTCTACCTGTCCCCTGCCTGGCCTCCATCTCTTCCCTAAACTAAACCCCAAATAATCAAACAAAAGTGAGTGTGATGAAATGAAAGGGGGTCAAAATAAAGAACTAAAAAGACAAAAAAGGTGCTTAAAGTGTGAGAGGGATGTAAAAAAACAAAGAGGGTAAGGAGTATTTAAATAAACGAAAAGAAGAAGAAGACTAAAAGGAGGATATGTAAACTAAATGTAACTAGGGGATGGGTATGGGATGGGTATTGGGTATGGGATAAGAGTAAATGGGATGAAAGGGAATGGGACTACAAGGAATGGGGTATGGAGTGTAGTATGAGGGGGTAGGGGGTATGGAGTGTATGTAGTGTTATTGATAAGTGTATGTATGTATTGAATGTGTTTGCGTGTAAATGTGTTAAGTGTACAGAAAAATCACTCGCTCGCTAACTCACACTACTACTAATTCTCACTAACAAACACTCCCACTAACTCTCACTAACTACCAGTAACTTACGCTCCCACTAACAACTCTCACTAATAACTCCCACTAACTCACTCACGCTCCCACTAACAGACTCTCTCCCACTCCCACTAACTCCCACTAACTCACTCACTCTCTCACGCTAACACTAACTCACTCTCAAAAATTCTCAAACTCTCTAATCTTAAACCTCCAATCTCCAAAGACCCACCAGCAACACAGTCAAAGAAGCCCTGCTTGTGTGGTGCTTATATACCCTGTGTAAATGTTTAATGATGTACCAATTTCCGTTGTAAATAGTGTTCAGGTGTGCTTTATTAGCAATTAATATTATTGCAATGTGTATTAAGTGTGTGAATTTGCGCATGCTCATTTAGAGTTGGTATTTGTGGAATGTGTAGAATGCGATGATGTCATAGTGGTCGTTTTCTCTTTCATTGTCCTATAGTATTCTTTTTAAATGTGAATTTGCGATGGTGTGTTCTTCGTGAAGTGTTGTATATGTATGTTTGTCATAATATATAGTGATATTGAATACGATCTTTTTTCTAGTGTATGTATATCTTTTTTAATCCTTGTTGTTATTTTGCGATTTTCCGCATCTTAAAGTATATGCGTATTCCCCGTATAAAATTTTATTACAAATTCCCCCGCTTGTGAATGTGTAATGCTTGTGTGCTTTGTTGATTAATTGTTGTTGTGACATTTGCGGCGTGTTATTGTTGTGCATGATGTGGTATGCGTCATATGACCGAGCTGTGCGTATTCTCGCGAGATCGAGTGTTAGGGGAAATAAAAATCAATTTTTTGCCTTTCCCATTGATCTCTATGGGAGACTGTCTAACGCGGGCAGGATTACGCGTGTGACATACACGCGTTAAGAGCATCGTTAGATGGTCTTATTTGAACTCTAAATACCGGAGTCAAACAATGCCGTGCGTTAGACATAAAACACGCGTGGCGTTAACAACCCATCTACCGCCGAACTCCAAATCTAGGCCTTAGTTTCCCCTCAAAAATCACTAGAGGAGAAATTCAAAGCAACTGTTAAAAAAGCAAATACTAAACAAAAGTTTTTCCTACAATACCTAAAATGTGCTTGCCTTCCTCCTCAGGTTTATTAATAAAAATGAGAGGAAAATAACATATATCCAATCCTCGTTGTGTTAAAACCATTTCTGAATTGGAGCAAAATACATTATCAGTGAAGCTTATGGGGGATATTTATCAAAACCTCAACCATGCTGCATTCGCCGGCACCAAAACGCTCGCCTAACATTGCCTAACATTGCGGCCGCAGACCTGAATACGATCTTCATATTTATAAAAAAAGCCGGCAAAAAGCCGCGCACCAAGTACGGGGCGATGAGCATCGTACTGTTGTTAACTAGCAGTCATCGATCTCGCTGCTATTCGGCTTTTTCCCAACTATTTATACCCTGTCACTAAACACTGCCACTATACTAAAATGTTCAAGCCCTATTCCGCCGCTCCCGGACCTCGCTGCAACTTTAATAAAGTTATTAACCCCTATTCTGCCACTCCCGGACCCCGCCACAACTTTAATAAAGTTGTTAACCCCTATCACGCTGCTCCCGGACCCCACTGCAACTAAATAAACGTATTAACCCCTAAACCTCTGGCCTCCCACATCACTACAATTAACTCAACCTATTAACCCCTAAACCGCCAGCCCCCCACATCGCCATAACAAAATTAAGCTATTAACCCCTAAACCTAACAACCAGCTAAATTTACATTAAAATTATAACATCCCTATGTTATAATAAATTAAAACTTACCTTTAGAATTAAAATAAACTATATTAACCTATTAATTAACCTACCCTAACTATTATACTAAAATTACATTAAACTAGCAATTAAATTAACTATATTACATATTAAAAAAAACCTAACCCTACTCAAATTATTTAAATCTACTATTAAAAATTACTAAATTACAAAAAAAAAACACTCAGTTATAAAACAAAACAAAACACTAAGTTACAAAAACAAACAAACCCCAGTATCAAAAATAAAATCGAATTACATCTAATAGCCCTATCAAAATAAAAAGCCCCCCAAAATAAAAAAAACCCTAGCCTACAATAAACTACCAATGGCCCTTAAAAAGGCCTTTTGCAGGGCATTGCCCAAAGAAATCAGCTCTTTCACCTGAAAAAAAAAAAATACAAACACCCCCCAACAGTAAAACACACCACCCACCCAACCAACCCCCCCAAATAAAAGCCTAACTAAAAAACCTAAGCACCTCATTGCCCTAAAAAGGGCTTTTGTATGGGCATTGCCCTTAAAATGGCATTTAGCACTTTTACTTGCTTAGACCCTACTCTAAAAATAAAACCCACCCAAAAAAACATTAAATAAACCTAACACTAACCCCCGACGATCCACTTACAGTTTTTGAAGAGGAGTTCCGCGCCAGATATCTTCAGGATGGACCCGCTCCGCGCCGGATGGATGAAGATAGAAGAGGCCGAATGGATGAAGACTTCGCCGGATGGATGAAGATAGAAGAGGCCACCCGGATGAAGACTTCTTGGTGGCTGGATAGATCCTACAAGCGGAACTTCAGAAACTGTAAGTGGATCATCGAGGGTTAGTGTTAGGTTTATTAAAGAGTTTTTTGGGTGGGTTTTATTATTAGAGTAGGGTCTGGGCAGGTAAGAGAGCTAAATGCCCTTTTAAGTGCAATGCCCATACAAATGCCCTTTTCAGGGCAATGGGGAGGTTTTTTAGATAGGCTTTTTATTTGGGGGGGTTGGTTGGGTTTTACTGTTAGTTTGTATTTTTTTTCAGGTGAAAGAGCTGATTTCTTTGGGGCAATACCCTGCAAAAGACCCTTTTAAGGGCCATTGGTAAGTTATTGTAGGCTAAGTTTTTTTTTTTTTTTTTTTTTGGAGGGGCTTTTTTATTTTGATAGGGCTACTAGATTCGGTGTAATTCGTTTTTATTTTCGATACTGTGGTTTGTTTGTTTTTGTAACTTAGTGTTTGTTTGTTTTTGTAACTTACGGCTAGATTATGAGTCTTTCGTTAGGCTGAAAAAGCAGCGTTAACAGGTCCTAATGCTGCTTTTTCCCTACCGCTGCTATTATGAGTCTTGCAGGTTTAGGGGCACCGCACACTTCTTTGGTCTTACTGCAAAACAACTTACGTAAAATTCATAAACCCTTTTTTCTATGGGACTTCCATAGCGCCGGTATTACGAGTCTGTCCTGGGAGGCCAAAAAGTGAGCGATACACCCTCTACCTCCAAGATCCGTAACACATTTAAAAGTCAGTAGTTAAGAGTTTATGGTACAACGCCGTAGCATAAAACTCATAACTAAAGTGCTAAAAAGTACACTAACACCCTTAAACTACCTATTAACCCCTAAACCAAGGCCTTCCCGCATCGCAAACACTAAAATACGTTTTTTAACCCCTAATCTGCCGCTCCGGACATCGCTGCAACTATAATAAACATATTAACCCCTAAAATGCTGCACTCCCGCCTCGCAAACACTAGTTAAATAATATTAACCCCTAATCTGCCTCCCCTAATATTGCCGCCACCAACATTATACTTATTAACCCTTAATCTGCTGCTCCAGACATCGCCGCCATCTACATAATTTTTATTAACCCCTAATCTGCCGCCCCCAATGTCGCTGCAACCTATCTACACTTATTAACCCCGAATCTGCCGCCCCCAACGTCGCCGCCACTATTCTAAATTTATTAACCCCTAAACCTAACACGCCCTAACTTAAATATAATTTAAATAAATCTAAATAAAATTCCTATCATTAACTAAATTATTCCTATTTAAAACTAAATACTTACCTATAACATAAACCCTAAGCTAGCTACAATATAACTAATAGTTACATTGTAGCTATCTTAGGGTTTATTTTTTATTTTACAGGCAAGTTTGTATTTATTTTAACTAGGTAGAATAGTTACTAAATAGTTATTAACTATTTAATAACTACCTAGCTAAAATAAATACAAAAGTACCTGTAAAATAAAACCTAACCTAAGTTACACTAACACCTAACACTACAGTTAAATACATTTACTAAATTAAAAACAATTAAATACATTAAATTAAATTAGCTAAAGTACAAAAAAATAACAAACACTAAATTACAGAAAATAATAAACAAATTACAAAATATTTAAACTATTTGCACCTAATCTAATAGCCCTTTCAAAATAAAAAAGCCCCCCCAAAATAAAAAAAACCCTAGCCTAAACTAAACTATCAATAGCCCTTAAAAGGGCCCTTTGCAGGGCATTGCCCCAAAGCAATCAGCTCTTTTACCTGTAAAAAAGAAATATAAATACCCCCCAACAGTAAAACCCACCACCCACACAACCAACCCCCCCAAATAAAACCCTAACTAACAAAACCTAAGCTCCCCATTGCCCTGAAAAGGGCATTTGGATCCAATCAGCCAATAGGATTGAGCTCACATTCTATTAGCTGATTGGAACAGCCAATAGAATGCAAGCTCAATCCTATTGGCTGATTGGATCAGCCAATAGGATTGAACTTCAGTCCTATTGGCTGATTGCATCAGCCAATAGGATTTTTTCAAACTTAATTCCGATTGGCTGATAGAATTCTATCAGCCAATCAGAATCTAAGGGGCCCCATCTTGGATGACGTCATTTAAAGGAAACGTCATTCAGAAAGAAGACTCCGGATGAAGAGGATGCTGCACGTTGGATGTCTTGAAGATGGAGCCGCTCCGCGTCGAATGGATAAAGATAAAAGATGCCGTCAAGATGAAGACTTCTGCCCATCTGGAGGACCACTTCGCCCGGCTTGGATGAAGACTTCTCCCGGCTTCTTTAAGGACTTCGGCCTGGTTGGATGAAGACTTCTGCCTCTTCCTTGAGGATGGATGTCCGGTCTTCAGAACAGTAAGTCGATCTTCAGGGGGTTAGTGTTAGGTTTTTTAAGGGTGTATTGGGTGGGTTTTATTTTTTAGATTAGGTTTTGGGCCGCAAAAGAGCTAACTGCCCTTTTAAGGGCAATGCCCATCCAAATGCTCTTTTCAGGGCAATGGGGAGCTTAGGTTTTTTTTAGATAGTATTTTATTTGGGGAGTTGGTTGTGTGGGTGGTGGGTTTTACTGTTGGGGGGGTTGTTTGTAATTTGTTTTACAGGTAAAAGAGCTGGGGGGGTTGTTTGTAATTTTTTTTACAGGTAAAAGAGCTGATTACTTTGGGGCAATGCCCCGCAAAAGGCCCTTTTAAGGGCTATTGATAGTTTAGGCTAGGGTTTTTTTTATTTGTGGGGGGGCTTTTTATTTTGATAGGGCTATTAGATTAGGTGTAATTAGTTTAAATATCTTGTAATTTGTTTATTATTTTCTGTAATTTAGTGTTGTTGTTTTTTTGTACTTTAGCTAATTTAATTTAATTTAGTAAATGTATTTAATTGTAGTGTAGTGTTAGATGTTAGTTTAACTTAAGTTAGGTTTTATTTTACAGTTACTTTTGTATTTATTTTAGTTAGGTAGTTATTAAATAGTTATTAACTATTTAGTAACTATTCTACCTAGTTAAAATAACTACAACCTTGCCTGTAAAATAAAAATAAACCCTAAGATAGCTACAATGTAACTATTAGTTATATTGTAGCTAGATTAGGGTTTATTTTATAGATAAGTAATAGTAATTATTTAGGTAATAATATTAATATTTATTTAGATGTATTTAAATTATATTTAAGTTAGGGGGTGTTAGGGTTAGACTTAGGTTTAGGGGTTAATACATTTAGTATAGTGGTGGCGACGTTGGGGGCGGCAGATTAGGGGTTTATAAATGTAGGTAGGTGGCGGCGATGTTAGGGACGGCAGATTAGTGGTTAATATTTAACAAATGTTTGCGAGGCGGGAGGGTGGCGGTTTAGGGGTTTATATGTTTATTATAGTGGCGGCGACGTTGAGGGCGGAAGATTAGGGGTTAATAAATGTAGGTAGGTTGCGGCGACATTGGGGGCGGCAGATTAGGGGTTAATAAATATAATGTAGGTGGCAGCAATTATGGGGGCAGCAGATTAGGGGTTAATAAATGTAATGTAGGTGGCGGCGATGTCCGGGGCGGTAGATTAGGGGTTAATAAATATAATGTAGGTGTCAGCAATGTCGGGGGCGGCAGATTAAGGGTTTATAAATTTAAGAATAGGGGTGTTTAGACTCAGGGTTCCTGTTGGGGTGTTAGGTGTAAACTTAAATTTTATTTCACCATAGGAATCAATGGGGCTGCATTACTGAGTTTTACGCAGTTTTTTTGCAGGTGTTAGACTTTTTCTCAGCCGGCTCTCCCCGTTGATTCCTATGGGGAAATCGTGTACGAGCACGTACGGCCAGCTCACCGATGACTTAAGCAGGGATGGTATTGAAGTGCGGTATGGAGCTTAATTTTGCTCAACGCTCACTTCTTGCCTTTTTAACGCAGGGTTTGTAAGAACCTGTAATACCAGCGCTGCAGGTAAGTGAGCGGTGAGAGAAAATTACTCGTTAGCACCGCATAGCCTCTAAGGCAAAACTCGTAATCTGGCCGTTAGTGTTTGTTGTTTGTAATTTAGTAATTTTTAATAGTATATTTAAATAATTTGAGTAGGGTTAAGGTTTTTTAATATGTAATATAGTTAATTTAATTGTTAGTTTAATGTAATTTTAGTATAATAGTTAGGGTAGGTTAATTAATAGTTTAATATAGTTTATTTTAATTCTAAAGGTAAGTTTTAATTTATTATGAGATAGGGATGTTGTAATTTTAATGTAAAGTTAGTGGGTTGTTAGGTTTAGGGGTTAATAGCTTAATTTAGTTTATGGCGATGTTGGCGGCTGGTGATTTAGGGGTTAATAGGTTTAGTTAATGGTTGTGATGTGGAAGGCCAGAGGTTTAGGGGTTAATACGTTTATTTAGTGGCAGGGGGTCTGGGAGCGGCAGAATAGGGGTTAATACATTTTATTTAGGTTGCGGCGATGTCGGGGCGGCAGATTAGGGGTGTTTTGACTCAGGGTGTTAGGGTGTTAGGTGTAAACGTTACTGGTTTTCTACAATAGAAATCAATGGGATATCTGGCAGCATCGGACATGAGCTTTCGCTGCTTTCAGACTCTCATCGATTACTATGGCATCCGCGGCCTCCAGAGTGGTGGATTGAAAACCAGGTACGCTGGGCCAGAATAGCCGCGAGAGTACTTTTTAACTATTTGATAACTTTTAAAAAGTGTCAAATAGTGTCGAATGTGTATTTGGAACATCTGTAATGACGTAAGCATCGATCTGTGTCGGATTGAGACCGGCGGATCGTATGTTACGTCACAGATTTCAACTTTTGCCGGTCTGTAGGCTTTGATAACTAGGTCGAATCAAGCTCACCACAATTATGCTGTGGAATTCCAACATATTTGCGGTTGACGACTTAATAAATAACATAATTTATGCTTACCTGATAAATTCCTTTCTTCTGTTGTGTGATCAGTCCACGGGTCATCATTACTTCTGGGATATAACTCCTCCCCAACAGGAAATGCAAGAGGATTCACCCAGCAGAGCTGCATATAGCTCCTCCCCTCTACGTCAGTCCCAGTCATTCGACCAAGAATCAACGAGAAAGGAGTAACCAAGGGTGAAGTGGTGACTGGAGTATAATTTAAAAGATATTTACCTGCCTTAAAACAGGGCGGGCCGTGGACTGATCACACAACAGAAGAAAGGAATTTATCAGGTAAGCATAAATTATGTTTTCTTCTGTTATGTGTGATCAGTCCACGGGTCATCATTACTTCTGGGATACCAATACCAAAGCAAAAGTACACGGATGACGGGAGGGATAGGCAGGCTCATTATACAGAAGGAACCACTGCCTGAAGAACCTTTCTCCCAAAAATAGCCTCCGAAGAAGCAAAAGTATCAAATTTGTAAAATTTGGAAAAAGTATGAAGCGAAGACCAAGTTGCAGCCTTGCAAATCTGTTCAACAGAGGCCTCATTCTTAAAAGCCCAAGTGGAAGCCACAGCTCTAGTGGAGTGAGCTGTAATTCTTTCAGGAGGCTGCTGTCCAGCAGTCTCATAGGCTAAGCGTATTATGCTACGAAGCCAAAAAGAGAGAGAGGTAGCGGAAGCTTTTTGACCTCTCCTCTGACCAGAATAAACGACAAACAGGGAAGAAGTTTGGCGAAAATCTTTAGTTGCCTGCAAGTAGAACTTGAGGGCACGAACTACATCTAGATTGTGTAGAAGACGTTCCTTCTTTGAAGAAGGATTTGGACACAAGGATGGAACAACAATCTCTTGATTGATATTCCTGTTAGTGACTACCTTAGGTAAGAACCCAGGTTTAGTACGCAGAACAACCTTGTCTGAGTGAAAAATCAGATAAGGAGAATCACAATGTAAGGCTGATAACTCAGAGACTCTTCGAGCCGAGGAAATAGCCATTAAAAACAGAACTTTCCAAGATAACAATTTTATATCAATGGAATGAAGGGGTTCAAACGGAACACCCTGTAAAACGTTAAGAACTAAGTTTAAACTCCATGGCGGAGCAACAGCTTTAAACACAGGCTTGATCCTAGCTAAAGCCTGACAAAAAGCCTGGACATCTGGATTTTCTGACAGACGCCTGTGTAATAAGATGGACAGAGCTGAAATCTGTCCCTTTAATGAACTAGCTGATAAACCCTTTTCTAACCCTTCTTGTAGAAAAGACAATATCCTAGGGATCCTAACCTTACTCCAGGAGTAACGTTTGGATTCGCACCAGTATAGGTATTTACGCCATATTTTATGGTAAATTTTTCTGGTAACAGGCTTCCTAGCCTGTATCAGGGTATCAATAACTGACTCAGAAAAACCACGTTTTGATAAAATCAAGCGTTCAATTTCCAAGCAGTCAGCTTCAGAGAAGTTAGATTCTGATGTTTGAATGGACCCTGTATCAGAAGGTCCTGTCTTAGAGGTAGAGACCAAGGCGGACAGGATGACATGTCCACTAGATCTGCATACCAAGTCCTGCGTGGCCATGCAGGCGCTATTAGAATCACTGATGCTCTTTCCTGTTTGATTTTGGCAATCAATCGAGGAAGCAGCGGGAAGGGTGGAAACACATAAGCCATCCCGAATTTCCAAGGTGCTGTCAAAGCATCTATCAGAACCGCTCCCGGATCCCTGGATCTGGACCCGTAGCGAGGAAGTTTGGCGTTCTGGCGAGACGCCATGAGATCTATCTCTGGTTTGCCCCAACGTCGAAGTATTTGGGCAAAGACCTCCGGATGAAGTTCCCACTCCCCCGGATGAAAAGTCTGGCGGCTCAAGAAATCCGCCTCCCAGTTCTCCACTCCCGGGATGTGGATTGCTGACAGGTGGCAAGAGTGTGACTCTGCCCAGCGAATTATCTTTGATACTTCCACCATTGCTAGGGAGCTTCTTGTCCCTCCCTGATGGTTGATGTAAGCTACAGTCGTGATGTTGTCCGACTGAAACCTGATGAACCCCCGAGTTGTTAATTGGGGCCAAGCCAGAAGGGCATTGAGAACTGCTCTCAATTCCAGAATGTTTATTGGAAGGAGACTCTCCTCCTGATTCCATAGTCCCTGAGCCTTCAGAGAATTCCAGACAGCGCCCCAACCTAGTAGGCTGGCGTCTGTTGTTACAATTGTCCAGTCTGGCCTGCTGAATGGCATCCCCCTGGACAGGTGTGGCCGATGAAGCCACCATAGAAGAGAATTTCTGGTCTCTTGATTCAGATTCAGAGTAGGGGACAAATCTGAGTAATCCCCATGCCACTGACCTAGCATGCACAATTGCAGCGGTCTGAGGTGTAGGCGTGCAAAAGGTACTATGTCCATTGCCGCTACCATTAAGCCGATCACCTCCATACATTGAGCTACTGACGGGTGTTGAATGGAATGAAGGGCACGGCATGCATCTTGAAGCTTTGTTAACCTGTCCTCTGTCAGGTAAATCTTCATTTCTACAGAATCTATAAGAGTCCCCAAGAATGGAACTCTTGTGAGAGGAAAAAGAGAACTCTTCTTTTCGTTCACTTTCCATCCATGCGACCTTAGAAATGCCAGAACTAACTCTGTATGAGACTTGGCAGTTTGAAAGCTTGAAGCTTGAATTAGAATGTCGTCTAGGTATGGAGCTACCGAAATCCCTCGCGGCCTTAGTACCGCCAGAAGGGCACCCAGAACCTTTGTGAAGATTCTTGGAGCCGTAGCCAATCCGAATGGGAGAGCTACAAACTGGTAGTGCCTGTCTAAGAAGGCAAACCTTAGATACCGGTGATGATCCTTGTGGATCGGTATGTGAAGGTAAGCATCCTTTAAATCCACTGTGGTCATGTACTGACCCTCTTGGATCATGGGTAGGATTGTCCGAATAGTTTCCATTTTGAACGATGGAACTCTTAGGAATTTGTTTAGAATCTTTAAATCTAAGATTGGCCTGAAAGTTCCCTCTTTTTTGGGAACCACGAACAGGTTTGAGTAGAACCCTTGTCCTAGTTCCGACCGCGGAACCGGATGGATCACTCCCATTGTTAACAGATCTTGTACGCAGCGTAGAAACGCTTCTTTCTTTATCTGGTTTGTTGACAACCTTGACAGATGAAATCTCCCTCTTGGGGGAGATAATTTGAAGTCTAGAAGGTATCCCTGAGATATGATCTCTAGTGCCCAGGGATCCTGAACATCTCTTGCCCAGGCCTGGGCGAAGAGAGAGAGTCTGCCCCCCACTAGATCCGGTCCCGGATCGGGGGCTCTCGGTTCATGCTGTCTTTGGGGCAGCAGCAGGTTTCCTGGCCTGCTTGCTCTTGTTCCAGGACTGGTTAGGCTTCCAGCCTTGCCTGTAACGAGCAACAGCTCCTTCCTGTTTTGGTGCAGTGGAGGTTGATGCTGCTCCTGTTTTGAAATTCCGAAAGGGACGAAAATTAGACTGTCTAGCCTTAACTTTGGCCTTGTCCTGAGGTAGGGCGTGGCCCTTACCTCCCGTAATGTCAGCGATAATTTCTTTCAAACCGGGCCCGAATAAGGACTGCCCCTTGAAAGGTATATTAAGTAATTTGGACTTAGAAGTAACATCAGCTGACCAGGATTTTAGCCACAGCGCCCTGCGTGCCTGTATGGCGAATCCTGAGTTCTTAGCCGTAAGTTTGGTTAAATGTACTACGGCCTCCGAAATGAAAGAATTAGCTAGTTTAAGGACTCTAAGCCTGTCCGTAATGTCGTCTAGCGTAGAGGAACTAAGGTTCTCTTCAAGCGACTCAATCCAAAATGCTGCCGCAGCCGTAATCGGCGCGATACATGCAAGGGGTTGTAATATAAAACCTTGTTGAACAAACATTTTCTTAAGGTAACCCTCTAATTTTTTATCCATTGGATCTGAGAAAGCACAGCTATCCTCCACCGGGATAGTGGTACGCTTAGCTAAAGTAGAAACTGCTCCCTCCACCTTGGGGACCGTTTGCCATAAGTCCCTAGTGGTGGCGTCTATTGGAAACATCTTTCTAAATATTGGAGGGGGTGAGAACGGCACACCGGGTCTATCCCACTCCTTAGTAACAATTTCAGTTAGTCTCTTAGGTATAGGAAAAACGTCAGTACTCGCCGGTACCGCAAAGTATTTATCCAACCTACACAGTTTCTCTGGTATTGCAACGGTGTTACAATCGTTGAGAGCTGCTAAGACCTCCCCTAGTAGTACACGGAGGTTCTCCAATTTAAATTTAAAATTTGAAATATCTGAGTCCAATCTGTTTGGATCAGAACCGTCACCCACAGAATGAAGCTCTCCGTCCTCATGCTCTGCGAGCTGTGACGCAGTATCAGACATGGCCCTAGCATTGTCAGCGCACTCTGTTCTCACCCCAGAGTGATCACGCTTGCCTCTTAGTTCTGGTAATTTAGACAAAACTTCAGTCATAACAGTAGCCATATCTTGTAATGTTATCTGTAATGGCCGCCCAGATGTACTAGGCGCCAAAATATCACGCACCTCCCGGGCGGGAGATGCAGGTACTGCCGCGTGAGGCGAGTTAGTCGGCATAACTCTCCCCTCGCAGTTTGGTGAAATTTGTTCACATTGTACAGATTGACTTTTATTTAAAGTAGCATCAATACAGTTAGTACATAAATTTCTATTGGGCTCCACCTTGGCATTGGAACAAATGACACAGATATCTTCCTCTGAGTCAGACATGTTTAACACACTAGCAAAAAAACTTACAACTTGGTTATAATCTTTTTTAGCAAAAAAACGCACTGTGCCTCAAAGAGGTACTAACGATTAAATGACAGTTGAAATAATGAACTGAAAAACTGTTATAGCATCAAACTTTAAAACAACACAATCTTTTAGCAAAGGTTTGTTCCCATTAGTAAAAACAACACTAATTAAATTTGTACATAAGAAAATAAAACAACGTTTTTATTCACAGTCACTATAAGGATTCTCACAGCTCTGCTGAGAGAATTTACCTCCCTTCAAAGAAGTTTGAAGACCCCTGAGATCTGTCAGAGATGAACCGGATCATGCAGGAAATATAAAAGTAACTGACTGGAATTTTTTGATGCGTAGCAAAGAGCGCCAAAAACGGCCCCTCCCTCTCCCACACAGCAGTGAAGAGAAACGAAACTGTCACAATTAAAGCAAAAAAACTGCCAAGTGGAAAATAATGCCCAAATATTTATTCACACAGTACCTCAGCAAAATTAAACGATTCTACATTCCAGCAAAAACGTTTAACATGAGAATAGTTATTAAAAAGATTAATGACCTTTAACAGAGTAGTTCCGGTGAAATACCATCCCCAGAATACTGAAGTGTATACATACATGTCATTTTAACGGTATGGCAGGCTTTTCTCATCAATTCCATTCAGAAAATAAAAACTGCCACATACCTCAATGCAGATTCATCTGCCCGCTGTCCCCTGATCTGAAGCCTTTACCTCCCTCAGATGGTCGAGAACAGCAATATGATCTTAACGACTCCGGTTAAAATCATAGTAAAAATCTCTGTCAGATTCTTCCTCAAACTCTGCCAGAGAAGTAATAACACGCTCCGGTGCTATTTTAAAATAACAAACTTTTGATTGAAGTCATAAAAACTAAGTATAATCACCATAGTCCTCTCACACATCCTATCTAGTCGTTGGGTGCAAGAGAATGACTGGGACTGACGTAGAGGGGAGGAGCTATATGCAGCTCTGCTGGGTGAATCCTCTTGCATTTCCTGTTGGGGAGGAGTTATATCCCAGAAGTAATGATGACCCGTGGACTGATCACACATAACAGAAGAAATCCCCCTATATCTTTCCCATTAGCAAGACATTTAAAACAGCTTTCAGAAAGTTAATAAAAGAAATATAAGGTTGTTCCAGAGCAAAAACACATAGAGCTACTCAATCCATGCTTAAAAATAAAAATATATATTTTGGATTCCTAAAAATACAGGGCTAGATTACAAGTGGAGTGCTATGTTTTGAGTGTAATCAATATAATTTTTTTCCAGCTTTTTGTGAATGTCAGAAATAGCACGCAAATTACATGCATTTGCTCGGAACAATCACAATTTATGCTTGTCGGGTAAGTGTGACTTGAGAGCTCGCGTAAAGGGTAGGGGAAGATTTTTTTTGCCTTAAACACAACATAAATACACTTAAAAGTACAGTTAAACTCATATAAACACTATCTCATAAAAATTAATTCAAGAAAATATTAAAAACGTTATAAGGGTTTAAAGATGTATGGTATAAGGCAAGGCATTTGCCTAGGGCAGCAGATTGTGAGGAGACAGAACTTTTTGTGGCTATTTTTGAAAGAAGCTTACAGTTTTACAGTTATATTAGAATTATTTTACGGTATATAATGGGAGATGTTGCCCAAAGAGCTTACAGCAGAATTTTGAGTGCTTAGGGCAGCACAAAACCTAAATACATAACTAGTATAAGGTGTTTAACAAAAACGTGTTGCAAATGTTTTAACATATACAGTATCTCACAAAAGTGAGTACACCCCTCACATTTTTTGTAAATATTTCAGTGTATCTTTTCATGCGACAACACTGAAGAAATGACACTTTGCTACAATGTAAAGTAGTGAGTGTACAGAACAGTGTAAATTTGCTGCCCCCTCAAAAAACTCAACAAACAGCCATTAATGTCTAAACCATTGGCAACAAAAGTGAGTACACCCCTAAGTGTAAATATCCAAATTTTACCCAAAGTGTCAATATTTTGTGTGGCCACCATTATTTTCCAGCACTGCCTTAACCCTCTTGGGCATGGAGTTCACCAGAGCATCACATGTTGCCACTGGAGTCCTCTTCCATTTCTCCATGATGACATCACGGAGCTGGTGGATGTTAGAGACCTTGCGCTCCCCCACCTTCCATTTGAGGATGCCCCACAGATGCTCAATAGGGTTTAGGTTTGGAGACATGCTTGGCCAGTCCATCACCTTTACCCTCAGCTTCTTTAGCAAGGCAGTGGTCATCTTGGAGCTGTGTTTGGGGTTGTTATCATGTTGGAATACTGACCTGCGGCCGAGGCTCTGAAGGGAGGGTATCATGCTCTACTTCAGTATGTCACAGTACATGTTGGCATTCAAGGTACCCATAATGAACTGTAGCTCCCCAGTGCCGGCAGCACTCATGCAGGCCCAGACCATGACACTCCCACCACCATGCTTGACTGTAGGCAAGACACACTTGTCTTTGTACTCCTCACCTGGTTTCCGCCACACACGCTTGACACCATCTGAACCAAATAAGTTTATCTTGGTCTCATCGGACCACAGGACATGGTTCCAGTAATCCATATCCTTAGTCTGCTTGTCTTCAACAAACTGTTTGCGGGCCTTCTTGTGCATCATCTTTAGAAGAGGCTTCCTTCTGGGACGACAGCCATGCAGACCAATTTGATGCAGTGTGGAGTGTATGGTCTGAGCACTAACAGGCTGCCCCCCACACCTTCAACCTCTGCAGCAATGCTGGCAGCACTCATACGTCTACTTCTCAAAGACAACCTCTGGATATGATGCTGAGCATGTGCACTCAACTTCTTTGGTCGACCATGGCGAGGCCTGTTCTGAGTGGAACCTGTTTTGTGAAACCGCTATATGGTCCACCGTGCTGCAGCTCAGTTTCAGGGTCTTGGCAATCTTCTTATAGTCTAGGCTATCTTAATGTAGAGCAACAATTTTTTTTAGATCCTCAGAGAGTTCTTTGCCATGAGGTGCCATGTTGAACTTCCAGTGACCAGCATAATAGAGTGTGAGAGTGATAATACAAAATTTAACATACCTGCTCCCCATTCACACCTGAGACCTTGTAACACTAACAAGTCACATGACATCAGGGAGGGAAAATGACTAATAATGCCCAATTTGGACATCTCTACTTAGGGGTGTACTCACTTTTGTTGCCAATGGTTTAGACATTAATGGCTGTGTGTTGAGTTATTTTGAAGGGACAGCAAATGTACATTGTTATACAGGCTGTACACTTACTACTTTACATTGTAGCAAAGTAGCATTTCTTCAGTGTTGTCACATGAAAAGATATAATAAAATATTTACAAAAATGTGAGGGGTGTACTCACTTTTGTGAGATACTGTAAATGCATACATAGACATGTCTAAATATGTGTGTGTATATATATATATATATATATATATATATGTGTGTGTGTGTGTGCGCGTGTACATATATATGTATGCATTTATGTGTTTTACTGTATACTGACTGTACATATTTAACATTCCAATGTTCTTCACTTACAGGATAATGTATTTTGTATTGTAAATACATATTTCTAAATATATCTGTATATACCTGCAAATCTATTCCTATAGTTATGTAGGTATAGGTATCTATATTACAATAACATTATCAGATATACAGTATATATATATATATATATATATATATATATATATATATATATATATATATATATATAATATAAATTGCATTATTTTCTATTTGAATGTAGGAAAGTAAAATATACGTAACGGCTAAAGTCTAATGCAGTGTCGGGTTAGTACACATGAAGAATTGCTAATTTCAATGTGCGTTATTGAAACATTAAATATAAAATATTCCAAAATATTAATAATAATTATTAAAAATGATTTTTCATACTGTAAAAAATATTCTAGACTTGTAATACGCTTGCTACCCGACGCGCGCAAAGAGCTTCTGTCTGTCAAAGCTTACGCTAAAGCTGGAACACTAAATAGAGCTCTATTAGTAATCTAGTCCTAAATGTTTAGTCCTTAAGATGAGACACAACCAATGTATTCATACTGTTACCATTGGTTCATCAAGTCATAGACTGATAAAAACTCCAATGGGATTTGTGTCCATAACTTGAACATCCAACAGGTCTTCTGCTTGAATAACATTTTCTCTCTGTTTCCTCCATGAACATATTTCCCCACATGTTGTATTGCTTGTCATGTAAATGATCTAGCATCTTTTTTATGTCTATGAACAAAGTGTTCAGCTAATGCAGAACACTCTCTAAAAGCACTTATATTGCTCAAGTGTTTGCGGCTTTTGAAGAAAATATCTCTAGTTGTCAAAACCACATACTGTAATTTACATAATTCACAATTAGACAAATAGACAACATGAGTTGTTGAGCAATTTACGCACCCTTTGGTGTCAAACATCGCCAGTAATATATGATTTAAAAATATTAGAAATTACAGTATGACCGAATAGTTTTTTAACAAATATCCAGGAAAATAAGTTTCCCAAATATTAATCTGCAGTGCACTGTTCATATTCATATTAATTCAATATGCAAATTCATAATGAAAAATTGATTTTTGTTTTAAGGAAAATAATATCTGACTAACTACAGCAACAATTTCATGGAAAAAATATTACTGTGTAAATTTATTTTTCACTATTATTTTTTTTTCTTTAAATTACCTTTAAGAGGTTAATAACTTAGCTCTAGCACACTGGAGAGCTGGTATAACCTGGTCATTTTCTTCACAGAGCCCCTGGCTGTGCTGAGAGGAGGCTTAGCTAGGGGCCTCCAGGGCTTGCTCTATAGGAGAAGGTTCTTTAGTGCAGGCCCTGGTAATCACTGTGCTAAGCCTCCTATTTGCACGGCCGGGCATCCAGTTAGCACGACCCTCCAGCGGACTAAAGGTAAGTGTAAAGCTACAGGTGAACTTTTTCACCTGTAGCTTTGGAACATTTACATTTGTTAAATGAAAACAATTGTAAATGTTCTATGTATATCCAGCATTTGTTCTTATAATCCAAAAATAATTTGCCCAAATATTGGTTCTGAAAGATTCAGACAAACTAAATTTTGTGGTGCTGCAAAATTCTAATGAATACAGAATATTTGTAAATATTTACATTAATTTTCATTAAATTAATGTAAATGTTCCAAAGTTCTAGCTCCCAGGAGAACAATGCTAATACAGATCCCAGGGCCTGTATTAAAAGAGATGGTCCTTTAATGCTGTAAGGGACTTACCGGTGGTTCCCGTCCTGCGTCTAGGCCTCAGCGAACACAGAGAGTAACTTCTTAGGCCTCGGTATCCCTCTATATGGGGGGACCCAAGACCTCCTGCTGCAAGCTTTCCCTAGGCATGCCTGGCCGCACTCTGCTGGGATTTAAAGGGGCAATGTCCTAATTACTTGAACTCCCACCTGGAGTTCCTATAAAAGTTTACTCTGCCCTTCACTCTGGGCTGAGTTATTGCCTTACTACCTTGCTCCTGGTTTTGATAAAGCTAAAGTATACATACCCGATACCTGTTTATGATTACCTTATTCCAGAGACTAAAGCATACTTTCCTTGTAACTGCGTATGCTCACCTTGTTCCAGAGACAATGCATACTTACCTTCTACTTGTTTATGCTCACCTTTTTCTAGAAACCAAGCATACATACCTTGTACCTGTGTATGCTCACTTTGTTCCGGAGACCTCCCACACTTGCCTGAAACCTGTGTATGGTCACCTTGATTCTGAAGCTATACCTATCTGGTATCCGGTGTCAATCTCACCAACAGTAACCACTGGGTATCATGTGCCTGCTGAGAAACATATGTCTGTCATACCAGTGACAGCATTCCTCAAACCAGCTGTGGATGCTGTACCTATCTGGTATGCCATGACATTCTCAGCTTTTTGTAGAGCATTGTCCTAAAGTGACTTAGCTCTTTTTCAAACAAAGAAAACCCCAAACCATTCTACAAGCAAACTCCCACAAAAAAGGCTATCTAAAAATAACCTACTTTAAAAATTTCCCTGGCTGGGCATTTAGCTCTTTTGCTGTCCAAAACATACAATAATAAAAAATAAAAAAATCCCATAAAAAAAAATCCTAACATTAAACCCAAAAATGTCACTCACCAAGTTGAATCTGGGCGGCGGCTCTCCATCTTCATCCCAGCAGTGGTAATCTATCTTCATTTTTCTATTGGCTACTTTGAATTTAAAAATGGAAATCAGCCAATAGGAATAAAAGGGTACACCTATATAGAGGGGGTACCTCACATTCAAAATGCATGAAGAGGACAACCAAAGAAAAGAAGATAGATAGATAGATAGATAGATAGATAGAAGACAGCCGCAGGAATGAAGATAGAAGACCGCCTCTAGGATGAAGATGGATACCGCATAGGTAAAGATGGAGCGCCACCACTGGGATTCAATTTTGGTGAGTACCATATATGGAGTTTATTGTGTTTTGGGGGGGGGATTTGTTTTTTTTTTTTGTTTTTTTGGCATCAAAAGAGTTAAATGCCCTTCTAAGGGCAATGCCCAGCCAAATGTCCCTTTCAGGGCAAGTTATAGAGTAGTTTTTTTAGATAGTCTTTTTTTGGGGGGGTGCAACAGGTTACTTGGATAATGGTGTTGGGGTTTTTTGTTTGAAATAGAGCTGTCACTTTAGGGCAATGCCTTACAAAATGCCCTTTTAAGGGCTATTGATATAGTTGCCCTGTTTTTTTCAAGTGGGGCTAAGTTGTAGAATAAGCATAACTGCTTTTTTATTTTTGATCATTTTTATTTTCTGTAATGGTAGGTATTTTTATTTTCTGTAATGGTATTTATTTTTAAGGTAAGGTTAGGTTTTTTTTTTTTAAATAAGGTTGCCATAGACATGGAAACTCTCCTACCAACTCAAATAGGTTAGAGTAGAAAGGGGCAAACACCCCCATTGCCATTTTATGTCTCTTGAGGTAGAACAAACCATCAAACTCAAAATAATTAAATTCAAGCAGAAAATGTATCACTATAAGTATATACTGTTGTAATTACACTGTGTAACTTGTCCATCTACGTAAAAAGAAAGTTGAAGCTTCTAATTCATGCTCATGCAGAATGGACAAATACAGAATGGACAAATACAATGAAACCTCATTAATATTTAGGGCTAGATTACAAGTGGAGCGCAAATATTTGCACCAGAGCGATATGGGGTATATCTTGAAGGTTTGTGCTCATTGGGCTTACTGCTCATATTACATGTTGAAAGTAAATGCAGTAAAGTGCTACGAGGCAGCAAAATATTTGAAGCGATCTGCCGATATGTAGAGTGAGCTTGTTGGAATATTCCAAGATCCTGACATAGCCGCATATAGAGCTAGATTTATTAAAGCAGAGGCATACAGGGGCGCGTATACGTGCCCCTGTACACCTCAGCTCGCCTGTGGCGGGCGAAAATAACCGCAGGTATTCGGCATTGCACACAAGCACAATTTTGCAATCACGTGCAATCCTGCCCCCTGCCCGCGCACAGCCAATCACGCGCGGGCAGGAACTGTCAATCTCCTTTGTCTGACTAGACCGAGGAGATTGAATTTTGCCACATTAGAGGTGGCGAAGAGGCTAGGGAAGCAGCGGTCTGGTGACCGCTGCTTGATAAATGATGGCAAGCAAGTTCTTGTGAGAACTTGCAGCCGTAGGGCGTTAATAAATCTAGCCCTTACTATAAGTGCCATTGGTCGGCAATGCTGACTTAGAGAATACCCAGCATCGCTGACCATATTGGCGATGTATAGTAAATGATCCTTGGAATATTACTGACGTCTGCCTAATTGCTACTCTTAATATACCCAAAGTACCCAACGATTGCAAACTAATACTAAACTAATAAACATCTAAACCACCACATCTCCAACGCAACTCCTAACTATTGACCCTTTATGCAGCCACATACCCACCACAACTTCTTACTTTTAACCCCCTGTGCTGCCACATTATTACCTCAACTCTTAACTATTAACCCCCTATGCTGTCACATACCCACTGCAACTCCTAATTATTAAATAGATTTAAGTTACAAAACTACATTATCCAAAATAAAAAAAACATTATACCTAACGATAAACTACATGCCCAATAAAATAAAAAAGCTCCCCCCCAAAATAGAAAAACTAACTGTAAAATAAATTACAATAGCCCTTAAAAGAGCCTTTTGGAGGGCATCGTCTTTAGCTTTTTGCATTCAAAAATAAAAAAAGTAACAAACCCCCCCCCACCCACAAAATAAAATAAATCTAACTTAAAAAGGCTATGAAATAAAAATTAAATTAACAAAGCCTATTCGAAAAAATAAAAAAAAACTCACCCCAAAAAAACCTAACTAACCTCAAAAGTGTTAATCACATCTGATGGGGTTTCTTTTGAATTGTTG
This sequence comes from Bombina bombina, assembly GCF_027579735.1. Taxonomy (NCBI): domain Eukaryota; kingdom Metazoa; phylum Chordata; class Amphibia; order Anura; family Bombinatoridae; genus Bombina; species Bombina bombina. The sequence goes on from NC_069501.1 coordinate 841,080,789, forward strand.
CAGGCCCAACCTAATCCATGGTTTCAGGTGCCAGGGGTCCATATTCATGGCGGTGAAGGCCAATTGGCTGATTTTAATTAGCCAATAGCAAAATCTTTTTTAAATTTAAATTAGAATCCTCCAATAGAAAAGGATAATTAGAATTCATATTTTAAAAAGTTCTTGCTATTGGCTAATTCAAATCATGGTTTGAAATCAGCCAATTGGAAGTAATTGGTACCCATATATATTGGGGTTCCACGCTTCAGGGTTTCAGTGTGCATGAAGATGAGGGCTCCCAAAGAAAGCAGAAGAAAAGAAGATGCGGAGTGGAGGCAGCTGAAGAGGCCACCTCTGCGACGATGGCCCCTGGTACCTGGATAAAGATGGGCCGGTGTTGAAGATTGCGGAGTGGAGGAAGCAAAAAATGCCACCGAAGTCCACCTCTGCGAAGATGGCCCCCTTTGGCCTGGATCCTAGATGAAGATGGGCCCCGCTGGTGATGAAGTTTGCGGAGCCCTTTTAAGGGGTATTGTAATTTATTTTAGAGTTAAGGTTTAGTGTTTTTTTTATTGGAGAGGTTTATTTTATGGGGCATGTAGTTTAGTGTTATTTATAAATTTTATTTTTATTTTGGATAATGTATTTTTATACATTTACATTTATTAGGCCTTAATGAGCTTACTACCCTTTATACCTGTATGGGGGTTGATTAGGTGGTTAATGATGGTTACCATTTATTAGGCCTTAATCAACTAACCACCCCTCATACCTGTATTGGTTTTGATTATGTGATTAATGATGGTTATCATTTTTTATTAGGCCTTAATCAACTAACCACCCCTCATACATGTATGGGGGTTGATTAGATAATTAATGATGGTTACCATTTATTAGGCCTTGATCAACTAACAACCCCTCATACTGGAATTGGGGCTGATTCAGTGATTATGTAAGGGCAATGTAATTTATATTTTAAAATATATATTCATGTTAAAAAAAAGGTGTTACAATTGTTTTATTTCATAACAGGAATGCAGTTTTGTGGTCCTATAATTATAATGCAACTTTCTTTTATAACATAAGTATCTATTTTAAAAATATATTTGTATTTACAATAATAAATGCATCAAGCAAGGATATCTACATTTTAATTTATATATCCAATACTTAAACTAATATGAATTATACATGACAATGCATTTTATTTCAAAGATTGTAGATATAATGTATGCAGGCCTTGCATTAGTATTCAATATTTAAATAGTTATGCATCTATATTGCATATTGGTTTTACTATTGCATTTACATTAAAATGTGTTAATATAAGCTTGTTGTGTTCATTAGGGATGACATAGATATATATTTACATAATAGGCATGCAGTTATGTATATCTATTATATTAATTATACTGTTTTTAATTGGAAATAATAAAACCCAACAAAGCAACATTACTCACATTTTAATTTATATGCAAATATTTAACCATGATGCATGGTACATAACAATGCATCATTTAAATATTGAATATTTATGTTTGGGCCTTAGCTTCACATTAGTTTTAGGTTATGTCAGATTAGGGGTCAAAGTTTAAATAATATGCTTTTTCATGTACAATGCATATTGTTTAAATAACTGTAGATTTCTTAATATGTATGTAATGTTTTCTTAATATTATTTTAAGCATAAACATATATTTTCAAAAATATTATTATGTTTGAAATAATAGAAAAAAACTATTTTTTTTTTCAGACTCTCCAATACTTTAAATAATCTATTTTTACAAGACAATGCATATTTAGAAAAAGAAAAAAAAAAAGAATAGAAAAAAAGAGCCAATGGCACTACTGCATTAATATCAGGACTTCTGCCAATTTAATGAATACCCCAGTTTAATAACAGTGGTCTCATGGGATGGTGCTGTGTATATTAGCAATTAGAGAAAAAGGATAGCGAGTAATAGATTCCTCCAAAGTATACACTGATAGCACTCCAGAATCCGAAAAGGATAAGTTGGATATAGATGTGAATTCAAAAGGAAACTGTCTCCCACTCTGGGATCAGGTACAAAGGTATAAATTAAAGGGACACTGAACACAATTTTTTTCTTTCATGATTCAGATAGAGCATGCAATTTTAAGCAACTTTCCTCCTATTAATTTTTTCTTCATTCTCTGGCTATCTTTATTTGAAAAAAGGCATCTAAACTTTTTTTTTTGGTTCAGATCTGGGCAGCACTTTTTTATTGGTGGTTAAAATCAGCAAGAACAACCTAGGTTGCTCACTAAAAATGGACCGACATCTAAACTTACATTCTTGCATTTCAAATTAAGATACCAAGAGATTGAAGAAAATTTGATAATAGGAGTAAATTAGAAAGTTGCTTAAAATGTTATGCTCTATCTGAATCACGAAAGAAAACATTTGGGTTCAGTGTTCCTTTAAAATTGAACTTTTATTAAATTAAGACTAAAAACAGGGTTCAACTTAAAATTACAACCTGAGGTGGAGATAACGTGACAAAAGTCATATATGCTACAGATTCAGCTATATGCTGATTATAAGTAGAAATGCTATTGCTGCTACCCTCTGTAGTGTGGTTCACAGGATGTCAAAAAATACCCTTAGTAGTAAATGTCCAGAGGTATCGGGATACCACTAGGGTTAAGAGAGCGAGTAATATCTAATATATGCACAGTGGTGTCAATTAGTCACTTATCTGATGGCTCAGATTGATTCTAAATCTAAATAGAATGTTTCGGATTTATGTATAAGTAAGGGGATTCTCTTCCACTTACTGTATGATACAGTATAGCATTATTATAGTAGTAACCAGTATGGTTATCGGTGGCTCTGCCATTGACTAATGCTGTGTTATCTAATATAAACGTTAGCCAGAGCTCTATGTGGTTATTCAAGCTTGGATATAAGTAGTTGGCATGTCATAGTGTGCTACTGGTAATTGAATATTCTGTGTGTTGGTGTGCCCCAATTCCAGTACTGTACCTTAAAGTATCAGGGTAACTCACATTATCTTGTAGAACTCAATATGGTGCTTAGATTTTGTTCAGATCTCAGCATTTAGAACACAGTGTATATGTGTAATTCAATTGTTAGATATAAAGCACAAGTTGTGATACAACTTAAAAAGAAGGACGTGCTTGAGTACACAATTTTAACCCTAAGGTTGTCGGATCGTATGCTCAATGAATTAGTAACTACTGGTGTAGCGTCATTGCTTCATATTAAATAGGCATACCTTAATATACAAGGTTACAGTAATAATCATGTTAAACCGTAATAGTAAAGGTATACAATGTGCGCATACACTGGGAGTATTATAAATAGTGATGCGATCCTGTATTTCTGCGTATCTTATTGTATAACAGATCAGCTGGATGAGTATGATATAGTCTCAAAGGGGTAGACTATAGTTAACAGTGTGACTTCACTACGTAACACCATTCACTTAAAAGGTACTGCAATTTAGGTATCGCATTCTATTTTATGTTTCAGCAAAGTATCCCACATTTTCTTGCAGTACTCATTAAACCACATGAATAATGTGTAATTATCAGCAGTTTAAACACAGTATGTACTATTTAGTTGTATTAATAGGTATAAACCACAAGTTGTAAAACGAGATATAGAATAAAGATATTTGAGTACAGATACATACCCATAGAGTTGTCAGATCTTGGATTAAATATATAGGCAACCCCTGGTGTAGCGTAATTGTATCATACTATTAGAGATACCTCTTTATATGAGTTTACATAGATACAAATATATGGCAGCTTGCTGAGATATATAGTGTATATAAATAGTATGCATATACATCCAGAGGTAATGCCAGTAGTAATGCAACCATATATTACTGAGTATCTAACTGCATATAGTCTCGAAAGGGTAAGGGTTTGTCCCACAGTGCAGGCTCTCATATTAACAACATTGAATTTATAGTGCTACAATAGTGGTAACAAGGTGAAGCATTCTATCATTTATTAAGCATAGGCAATGTAAAGAGGAACGCTACTCGTGCCCTCAGGATGCCCTAAAACACAGGAGTTCCCTAGACTCCTCACCAAGACCCTAACATGATTCGCTGCTTATCGACTTTATCAAAAATTTTGTCAGAGCTGCGCTAAAATTCCAGTGGCACCAGCAAAACCTCCTTGGCCTATTCCGGGCTCCTGGAATTCAGTCCCGGACTGGAATTGAGCCACGGACTGGCAGCTAAGGATGTTTTTCCAGTCCTCCAGTGGTTGGCCACTGCCTGTGGTCAGGGGCTCAATTCCAATCTGGCACTGAATTCCAGGAGCCCGGATTGGCCAATTAGGTTTTGCTGGTGCTGCCGGTGTTTTAGCGCACCTCTGTGACAAATTATTTAAACATTGATGATAACTTTAGTGACATAGCTATATAGTTATAATAAGGTTTAATACTTATAGTATAGTTTATTATACTTACGGCTAGATTACAAGTTTTGCGTTATGATTGAAAAATCCTCATAACGCTGCTTTTTCACTACCGCTGCTATTACGAGTTTTGTAGGTACAGCTGTACCGCACACTTTTTCACGCAATGTAACTACCGCACTTTTTAAAAATTCCTTTTTCAAAGGGACTTCCTCAGCGCCAGTATTACGAGTTTGCCTGTCCGGCCAAAAAGTGAGCGGTACAGCCCATAACTACAAAATACATACCGTCAACTGAAAGTCAGTAGTTATGGGTTTTACGCTACAAAGCTGTAACATAAAACTCATAACTTAAGTGTTACAAAGTACACTAACAACCATAAAATACTTATTAATCCCTAAACCGAGGCCCTCCCGCATCGCAAACACTAAAATACATTCATTAACCCCTAATCTGTCGCTCCGGACATCCCCGCCACTATAATAAATATATTAACCCCTAAACCGCCGCACTCCTGCATCGTAAATGCTAGTTAAATATTATTAACCCATAATCTGCTGCCCCCAATGTCGTCACCACCTACATACACTTACTAACCCCTAATCTGCTGTCCCTAACATTGCCGCAACCTACATTACTGTTATTAACCCCTAATCTGCTGCCCCCAAAATCGCCGCCAGCTAACTAAATTTATTAACCCTAATCTGCTGCCCCAATGTCGCCGCCACTATACTAAAGTTATTAACCCCTAAACCAAACCCTAAGTCCAACCCTAACGTAACCCTAAAGCCCACTAACTTTAACATAATTAAATAATCCCAAATAAAAATTACAATTGATACCTAAATTATTCATATTTAAAACTAAATAAATACTTACCTGTAAAATAAAACCTAAGCTAGCTACAATATAACTAATAGTTACATTTTAGCTATCTTAGGTTTTATTTTTATTTCACAGGTAAGTATGTATTAATTTTGACTAGGTAGACTAGTTAGTAAATAGTTATTAACTATTTACGAGCTACCTAGTTAAAATAAATACAAAGTTACCTGTAAAATAAAACCTAACCTGTTTTACAATAAAACCTAACATTACACTAAAATTAAATAAATTAAATTAACAAAATACATTTATCTAAATTACAAAAATAAAAAATACTAAATTGCACAAAATAAAAAAGAAATTATCAAATATTTAAACTAATTACACCTAATCTAATAGCCCTATGAAAATTAAAAAGCCCCCCCCCCCAAAAAAAAACCTAGCCTACACTAAACTTAAAACGGCCCTTAAAAAAGCCTTTTGCGGAGCTTTGCCTCAAATAAATCATCTCTTTTACCTGTAAAAAAATACAAACAACCCCCAACAGTAAAACCCACCACCCACACAACCAACCCCCCCCCCAAAAAAAACTACCTAAAAAACCTAAGCTGCCCATTGTCTTGAAAAGGGCATCTGGATGGGCATTGCTCTTAAAAGGGCATTTAGCTCTTTTACATTGCCCAAAGTCCCTAATCTAAAAATAAAACCCACCTAATAAACCCTTAAAAAAACCTAACACTAACCCTCAAAGATCCACTTACAGTTTTTGAAGACCGGACATCTATCCTTATCCAGCCGGGAGAAGTCTTCATCCAAGCGGCAAGAAGTCGTCCTCCAGGTGAGCAGAAGTCTTCATCCAGACGGCATCTTCTATCTTCATCCTTCCAACGCGGAGCAGCTCCATCTTCATGACATCCAGCGTGGAGCATCCTCTTCTTTCGATGTCTCTTGAAGAATGAAGTTTCCTTTAAATGACGTCATCCAAGATGGTGTCCCTTGAATTCCGATTGGCTGAAAAAATTCTATCAGCCAATCGGAATTAAAGGGTAAAAAATCATTTTGGATGATTGGATCAGCCAATAGGATTTACTTACATTCTATTGGCTGTTCCAATCAGCCAATAGAATGCGAGCTCAATCCTATTGGCTGATTGGATCAGCCAATAGGATTTTTTACCCTTTAATTCAGATTATGCTCCGTTATTGCAGGTGTTAGGCTTTTTTTTAGCCGGCTCTCCCCATTGATGTCTATGAGGAAATTGTGCACAAGCATGTAAAACCAGCTCAAAGCAGCGCTGGTATTTGTGTGCGGTATGGAGCTCAACGCTGCCATATTGCTCACAAACACAGGTTTTTGGAAAACCTGTAAAAGCAGCGCTATTAAAGGTGAGTGGTGGAAATAACTTGCAAGTTATTATGGAGCCACTCATAATACAAAACTCGTAATCTAGCTGTCTGTTATTTTTTCACATTAGGGAGTTAGATGGGCATTAAAGGGGAGTATTGTTTGGACATGACAATAGTGTAGGCAGAATTGGAGGCTTAGCTGGGCATTCCAGGGGTAGGTTAGGCATGACGATTACTATTACTATCATTAACTAAATTATTCCTATTTAAAACTAAATACTCACCTATAAAATAAACCCTAAGCTAGCAACAATATAACTAATAGTTACATTGTATCTATCTTAGGGTTTATGTTTATTTTACAGGCAAGTTTGTATTTATTTTAACTAGGTAGAATAGTTATTAAATAGTTATTAACTATTTAATAACTACCTAGCTAAAATAAATACAAATTTACCTGTAAAATAAAACCTAACCTATGTTACACTAACACCTAACACTACCCTATAATTAAATACATTTACTAAATTAAATACAATTACCTAAATTAAACAAAAAAACCCCACTAAATTCCAGAAAATAATAAACAAATTACAGATATTTAAAATAATTACACCTCATCTAATAGCCCTATTAAAATAACCCCCCCCCCAATAAAAAAAACCCTAGCCTAAACTAAACTACCAATAGCCCTTAAAAGGGCCTTTTGCAGGGCATTGCCCCAAAGTAATCAGCTCTTTTACCTGTAAAAAAAAATACAAATAACCCCCCCAACAGTAAAACCCACCACCCACACAACCAACCTCCCAAATAAAATACTATCTAAAAAACCTAAGCTCCCCATTGCCCTGAAAAGGACATTTGGATGGGAATTGCCCTTAAAACGGCAGTTAGCTCTTTTGCCGCCCAAACCCTAACCTAAAAATAAAACCCACCGGGCAAAGTGGTCCTCCAGATGGGCAGAAGTCTTCATTCAGACGGCATCTTCTATCTTCATCCATCCGAAGCGGAGAAGGTCCATCTTCAAGACATCTGACGTGGAGCATTCTCTTCATCCGACAACTAAAGCTGAATGAAGGCACCTTTAAGTGACGTCATCCAAGATGGCATCCCTTAGATTCTGATTGGCTGATAGAATTCTATCAGCCAATCGGAATTAAGGTAGAAAAAATCCTATTGGCTGATGCAATCAGCCAATAGGATTGAAGTTAAATCCTATTGGCTGGTCTAATCAGCCAATAGGATTGAGCTTGCATTCTATTGGCTGATTTAATGTGTTTAACTATCAGCTAGATTACGTGTTTTGCGTTATGCGTGAAAAAGCCTCATAATGCTGCTTTTTCACTACCGCTGGTATTACGAGTTTATATAATGCCAAAAAAAAACAATCTCCGCTCAAATTCATAACGTAAACCCAGACCCAGTAGTTAATCATATATCGATAACAAAAACATCTACAAATCATCTCAAAAACATTACACAAAGTACACTTACACTCATACAAACACTCCACAATATTTATTTTTCAGATTTAAAATTTTCATGTCAAAATAGAATGGATCAAAGTTACGAGATCTCAGGTGTTTGAAAAAAAGGCACACAAAACCATTTTACATTGACTTACATAGACAGACGGGAACATACACTCATCTAGCTACTAATTACAAATATTATCACATACATACACAAATCGATACATACAAACAATATACAGCACATAACCTACACAAAACAGATTTTTATTATGAAATAAACACGATTTAGCTACTTTTTCACACCAGAACATGACGTCACTCACTTTACGCTCAACACAAGTGTTGGATTTTATTTCTCTTCAAAAAAATTTCTTCCATTGACTTCTATGGGGAAGACGTGCTTATGCACGCAACAGGCAGATTTTCTGTTTGTTTAAATTACATTACATCAACTACAAATCACCATCACCAATACGAAATCAGTTTTAAAAATTACATCATATTTAAACGGACAGAAAATGAATTTTTACATTTCATTATTCACAAACAGTAGCCAATTGTAAAAACGTCTCATTTACCTCTATTATAACATTTTATTTATTCAACTCATATGCTTGGATGAACAGCATATCTACATAGGCTCAACACATGATCATTGATGGATGCACATACATGCCTTTGGCCATTGACTCATACATGTGCACTGATATTCAGGCAAAAAAACAACATAGAAACAATGAACACATTTACATCATACAACTACATTTAAAGGTTGCTTAACATTGGATTTTCTCTTGTAATCACCAAACATCAATTATGGATTTAGTGTCCCTTTAATATCACGATTCACTTATAATGTACCATTAGGAATTACGTACAATAATAACATATCATTAGAACATATTACAGATCTCAGTTTTTGGAAGGAACAACAATGCTATACTGCTTCATATAAATCAGCATATTTGGGAGAGAATCACAATACATACATAGATGTACATAACACGCATCACACAACAACAAAGCACACATTTATATTTTTAATCATCACACAATAACAATGTTGAAAAATACAACAACACAACAAAGATTTGGAAACTAGACAGGCAGGTTGCTAATATGATGACGTCATTCTAAGCTTCAACCATACAGATTACAGCATTAGGACTGTACCGCCCCTTTCAGAAGTTTCTCACTCAATACTACAATATTACATATACGTAAACGAGAGTTTGGAAGATCTTCATTATTATTGCGATTACAATGGGACGTGTACAATATTGACATCTCGCCAATCACTTATATATAGAATATTAGAGATGTCAGCAGTTACTTTATCGTTTAGAAACAATATTGCAGCAACATTGATCGATCTGATGCACATTATACACAAGTATGCACTTTCATTCATGTTAGCGTGGATGTGTGGTTTTTACTATAACATCGCATTTAATAAGTATGTATTACGCATATGAACAAACATTACAAAGGTGCACTGTATATGTTACATTTTACACTTTCACGATTCATTGGGGGGGGAAATATTTCCGCAAACAACTAAAAAAACGCCCACTTTGAAAGCATTTGCACCACTCACATATAATCAAGTGAATACAATCAGCAATCATTACGAACTCGCTACCATTGGACATATTGCACTATAAATCCCCCAAACAACATGGCCAAAGCGTCCCTTGTGATCGACATTGTATCAAATCGCTTTTGTGATTTTGCATACCTTGTTACTCCTTGTGTATTTGCTCTGCTGTTTGGCTTTGTGCTGCTTAGCTTGGCAAATATGGATGATCCGCAGTTAGTTGTTGCTGGTGCTGTTGCACGAGTTGTGTTCAATAGAATCAGCATGATTTCGAGGTTTATGACAAGTATAGGCTCAATTGCGAACAGCTCATTAGCTTTTACGATGTTCTTAAACCTCATATGGAGCCACGTAGACGTATGCGGACTGCAATTCCTGGCATGACCAAGATGCTAAGTTGCATACACGTCCTGGCCTCTGGAAGTTTTCAATCCGGAGAGGGGTACATGCATGGGCTGTCTGAGGGTACCTTCTCTGTGGTTTTTGACAACTTTCTGGACGTCATGGTATAAGTCAGTAAGCATTACTTAGGATTCCCTCAAAATGATGGCGATTGGAGGCACCTGAAGAGGGAATACTATGCAATAGCTTGAATGCCCAATGTCTTGGTAGCAATAGATTGCACCCACATTGCACTGCATGCTCCTGCAGATGACTTGCACTTCTGAAATCACAAACACTTCCATAGTCTGAACGTGCAGTTTGTTTGCGACGTACAGATGCAGATTATGCAGGTGTGTGCTAATTTCAGTGGGGTTTGTCATGATGCCCGCATCCTCAGACAGTCGTCCCTGTGGTGGCAGTTTGAGGGCAGACAGTTTCCCCATGGGTGGCTTGTTGGTGAGTACTTGTGCACAGCATGGTTAATTAATTAGACAATTGCCACTGTAATCTTCAAAACAGTTGTGTTTGTGTAATGTGCAAAATGTGCAGCTCTAGGATGTGCTTTAACCATTTCTTTCTCTTTTAGCAAATGTCTAGTTTTAGCTCCAAACAGATATCTAGCATGTCCTAGCTTAAATGGGCAGATATAGGATGCTATTTAACCATTTCTTTCTCTTTCAGCAAATGTCTCGTTTATGCGAAATATGCATATGTAGCATGTCCTAGCTTAAATGTGCAGATCTAGGATGTGCTTTAACCATGTAATTGTTTCTTTCAGCAAATGTTTAGTTTTAGCTCCAAACAGATATGTAGCATGTCCTAGCTTAAATGGCAGATATAGAATGCAATTTAAACATTTCTTTCTCTTTCAGCAAATGTCTAGTTTATGCGAAATATGCATATGTAGCATGTCCTAGCTTAAATGTGCAGCTATAGGATGCGCTTTAACCATGTAATTGTCTATTTCAGCAAATGTCTAGTTTTAGCTCTAGATATGTAGCATGTCATAGCTTAAATGGGCAGATATAGGATGCAATTTAACCATTTCTATCTCTTTCAGCAAGTCTCTTTTATGCGAAATATACATATGTAGCATGTCCTAGGTTAAATGTGCAGCTATAGGATGCGCTTTAACCATGTAATTGTCTCTTTGTCATGAACCAAGCCTCCAGACAAAAAAGAAAAAGAAAAGGTCTGGGAGGCATTCTGCTAAGAAGGGCTGTGTGGGGATTTGAACCTGTGGCTCTGTGGTTGCTATTTCTGTTTGCTTACATGTTGAGCCACAGCCAGTTCTAGCAATAGCATGGATCTTAAAAGATCTGATAAATAGCTATTTCCCTTACTTGTTATTACACCTGTGCAACACACAGGTGTTCTCAATTCTGGAATTAATCAGAACCAACCCTGTGCAAAACCTCCCTATTTAAGGATGGCTTTTAGTCTGCATTTTTGTCTTCACATTGGATCTGTTTTGTCAAGTCAGAACCTGTTTCCTGTATTTCTTTGGAGAAAGATTTCCTTTGCACCTGTTTACAAGGTATTACCAGGAGAAAGCCTTTACCTTTAAACCTGTTACCAATCTACAAGTTTGTTTCCTGCTTTATGCAATTCCTGCACTTGGCCATTGCCAGGAGAAAGATTTCCTTTGCACCTGTTTACAAGGTATTACCAGGAGAAAGCCTTTACCTTTAAAACCTGTTACCAATCTTCAAGTTTGTTTCCTGCCTTGTGCATTTCCTGCACTCAGCAATTACAAGGAGAGAGACTTTGCCTTTAAACCTGTTACCAGTTTGCAAGTTGTTTCCTGCCTTGTGCATTTCCTGCACTCAGCAATTACAAGGAGAGAGACTTTACCTTTAAACCTGTTACCAGTTTGCAAGTTGTTTCCTGCATTGTGCAATTCCTGCACTCAGCAATTACAAGGAGAGAGACTTTACCTTTAAACCTGTTACCAGTTTGCAAGTTGTTTCCTGCATTGTGCAATTCCTGCACTCAGCAATTACAAGGAGAGAGACTTTACCATTAAACCTGCTACCTGTTTACAAGTTGTTTTCTGCCTTGTGCAAATCTTACATTTCAGTTATTACCAAGAGAAAGACTTTCCTTTTTGAATCTGCATCTCTGCTTACTAGTTTTCTTTATTTTCACTCCTGCTGTATGTGGTCTTAACATACCTGAGTAGCATATTTAAATATTCTGCAAGTATTTGCTTAAACAAAGTATTTTGTTGTTTAAATAAATTTGTTTTCATTTTCAATCAGTATGGCTTCTACTAATCTTCCTTTAAAGCAACTGTTCCAGACAATGAGGCTCTCACATGATATCCTGAGACAGAACATGACACTCTTTCAGAAAATGTCTAGTTGTAGCTCAAAACAGATATGTAGCATGTCCTAGCTTAAATGGGCAGATATAGGATGCGCTTCAACCATGTAATCGTCTTTCAGCAAATGTCTATTTTAGGTGATTTTCGTGTACACAAATGAATTGTATTTTAATATAATAATTTTAACGATATTTTTAATCTTTGACATTTTGTTATGTTCATTATTTATAGGTGATTCGGGTTACATGAGCCCTCCAATACAGCCCTAGTAAGGTGGCGAAGATCGTTATATAGCCTGCAGCGTCCTGCATAAAATTGCTTATCGGGCTGGTATGCTGCAAGCCGTCCAGGCACCGCGAGACCTCCTCCAAGATGAGGAGGATGACCCTGTTCTAGAGGGGCCATTCAGGGACAAGGGGCTTAATGTCAGAGACATCATCAACCAAAACTTCAGACGGTAAATACTAGAAGTTATCTAGGAGCATTGTGAATATGTGTGAATTTTAGGGAAATGAGAAGTAGAGAATTGTGCAAACATGTTAGGATTGTTCAACAAATGATTATCAAAATTTAATTTTTATATTTTTATTATCATAGGTAATTTAGACATCAGATGGTTCTGGCATTGGCTCCTGTAATGACTTTGCCACCTGATTTTCAAAGACAACATCAGATGGTAAGTATATACAATGTATGGACTGGGGGGGGGGAATTTGCACAATGATCCATCATATGGCATTCAATGTTAAAAATAGTATTTAGTTTACACATTACTAGATTTTTAGATAATCAGAAAGGGATACTCTAGCAATACTATGTGATTCTAAGTCATACATCAGTGGTTAGGTCTGCACAATGTATGACTCAGCTTCACACTTGATTGATAGAACATAAAACAAGATGATAAACACATTTAGTAAGCTATTGATAAAAATAGTTTTAGAAATGTTTGGGGGGTGCAGAACCAAGTCACACCTTTTTATTAATGATTTTATTCACACTTAATCTTCAATTAGGGAGATGACTTCATCTACAGACTGAAAGTGATGAATTCCAAACTGAAAGTGAAGAATCCCATAGTGAAAGTGAAGAATCCATACTGAAAGTGAAGAATTCTATACTGAAAGTGAAGAATTCTATACTGAAAGTGAAGAATTCTATACTGAAAGTGAAGAATTCTATACTGAAAGTGAAGAATTCTATACTGAAAGTGAAGAATACCAATGTGATCATGTCTGTGGCATTGTCTTTCAACTGTGCTGACTTTGAAAAACATAATAACACACGTTCACATGGTAAGTGGCATACTAACACATGTCCACATGGTAAGTGGCAACAAATCTATGGAAAAAGACTGGGGATGCAGGATGTATCTTATGGGAGACACTTATGGTTCATATTTTTTATACATTTTAGATGGTTTTTCACAATCCTATATTTTGAAAATTATGAATATGACACTTAATGAAGATAAACAGATATTTTGAAGAGAATTGTCTTTCAAAGACCATACATCCAGGTTAGTTTACACAATGCATGCTATGTACGAATCATAGGAGGAAGAATGTTCAAAGAATTCAAAATATATACATGTCCTATTTTAGGATATGTTTTTTTTTATATACATTACCCCTACTTTGTGCTACAGAGGACTCAGATTCGGACCAATCAGACAAAGGGATAAATTTTATAGTTGACATTTAGGTATATTATTATTTTAATGAAATATTACATTCAATTATGTCACTCATACAATAGAATATTTTTTTATTTTCAAAATGTGATATGCATTATTTTGTCTAATTGTAAATGCTAATATGGGTAATTAAAATATTGATTAGACAATTTTATTTGCAAATTAGGGATATATATAGATTTCAAGTCTGAACCTGTTTTTAATATCAAGACAAACAGTACATGTTAGAGCATAGACAGAAGATGAATGTTCAATTATTAGATTTAAGGAATATTTTAAGACATGTGTTCATAAAATAACCTAAATGACTAATGTTTTGAATATGTCTTTTCTTTCTGTTTCAGATTTTCATTTCTGATGATTTCCAAAAATCTTTTTTTTTTTTTAAATAAATTTATTTACATACAATATTTTTCCATTTTTATTTTATTTAAATACATATTATTTGAGACATCTCTATCACAGTAAGATAAGAAGAAATAGATACATCTAATATTCTGACATGTAAATAAAATATTAGTCACATGACTGTTAAAGTATCTATTTTTCTAGCACATGCCTGATATCAGACTCATTTAGATTAATTTATATAATGTAAAAGTATTAACACAGCTTAAGCAGATAATGTGAAAGTCAAGCATCTTACAAAATTTAAGGTGGAGTTAGATACAGCCATCTATGATTTGATTGTGTGATTTATAGATGTTAAAATCATAAAATGTTTCTGACGAGGATAAGTAGTATAGATTATACATAACAACTTTAATCATTTCACTTTTAAGAAATGAAAGTGTTTAAACTACACTGTCACTTTAATGTAAGAAGTTAATGTTATATTTACATTATAATCTCTATAATCTTTCTTAGGTATCCAAAAACATTATTTAAATAAATATAGGTTATTATGCTTTAATTATTAGCAAGGTAATATTTTTGAAGTTATCTTTAAATAAAACGTAAGTTAATTTCACATTTCTACCAAGTTAGTTATTGTATGCCATATTGATGACTTTTCACTATAGTGGAGTCATTTGAAGGGTCAGTTCACTATAGATATATCAAAATAGAAATTATAACAACTATACTCTTTACCTGTTGGATAGATATCACATATCTATAGGTATTTCCGTTACCCTTTATTTTAATTTATTTATCCAATGTTAACTCCACAAATTCATAATGGTTTTGTCCTTAAAGGGACATTAAACACAACATTTTATTTCAACATTCAGAGAGAGAATACAATTTTAAACAGCATTCAAATGTAATTCTATTATCTAATTATATTCATTCTTTAGATAACCTTTGGTAAAGAAATAGCAATGCACATGGGTTAGCACACAAGGCATCAATGTGCAGCCACCAATCAGTAGCACCTGAGCTTATCTAGATATGCTTTTCAGGAAAGAATATGAAGAGATAAAAGCTAACAAGATACTAGAAATACATATTTAAACGTATTATCCATCTAAATCATGAAAGTAAATATTCTTGTTTAATGTCTCTTTAAGGTAAAGCTGTATAAATACAGCCATTGTAAGATATTGCATTCACAGTGGGGCATACCTTATGTATTGTAAGACAAATATGCTTTATTCTCATGTTATCATATTTTTTTTTTAAAAAACAGATGCATAGGTTTATGATCAGCAAAGCATTACTGGGAAATATCTACTTATTTGTGGGTGGCCAACAATGCATATTTACAATGTTTAGACAGATGTCTTTAGATAAATTTAAAGATTGCATATTAGATCATTAAATGGTCATTACTTCAAAACAGTTTGTTTTATTATTCATCACAAAAATATATTTTTAAACATTAAAATGTTCTTATGTTATCTAATTTCTTTCATTATTTTGAGAGTATTTCCTGTACAACCATATCCAGATATGCCCAGTAGCTGAAGTTTGGTGGATGCACAGAGATGCCTTGTGATATTGGATCAACCATGTGCATTGCTATTTCTTCTGTAAAGTTTATGTAAAGAATAAGCTAAATAGATCGAGTTACATTTTAAGATTTAAAATTGTATTTTCTCTCAGGATCCGGAAATCAAATATTTGGTTAAAATGTCCCTTTAAAAATAAAGACGCCGTTGCCCAATAAAATATGTGAGCAGTTCAGACCAATACAAGCTCAATGTTTATTTACTAATAATGAACAAACGTGGATTTTAACATTTATAAATATTTTATACAAGTTACGTCCATTATAAATACAAATTACGCATTGCTGAAATATAGCGTGGTAAACGGATCTTGCAACACAAGATTTACATCTTTAAAAATTCTATTCTAATGTCACGCACTAGCACACAATCGATGTGCATTGTTGGGATTGTAAATACATTTAATAGAGCACTTTCAATACTTCACAATGAGTCACAATATTTCTTTAACAAACAATGAATACATACAATGTTTACGTTTTACAATAAAAAATATTTATATTAAGTAACATGATCAATATTAAACATCCAAATGTGTAAAACATGTACTAATGTGACTGGATTATATTTACTATCATGATTAAAAAACAAAACAAAATCAAATGTAAACAATATATTAATATTTAACGGATCATGTATATTAAATCTGCGTCACACATATATGCATAGCAGTCCCATAAATTACAAATAAGTCTACATGCAAAATGTAGTAACAATACCAACAGGGGGTATGTGTATGGAAGTTACAAAGATATGAAAAATTAAGGAACAGCCAATCAGAGTTCATCACACAAACATAACTTGAGTCAGTATGGTCTCACAGACATGATAACAAATTTTCAAAATTTGATCTAATCAGATGTACAGATAACATGTCCCATGGTGCATATCATGTTTACTTCACCCTATAAAAGTCCATTACACTTTGCCATGTTTGTCAGTTCTCTAATGCCTGCTGGCAGATATATATACTATATTATATTTTGTATTATAAAACCTAGCAGGCATGACGTCTCCCAGGTTCACACGGTTGGAGAGTGGAGCACTGGTCAACGCGGTCGAGGATTTCTATCCGCAGCTGTTTGGGAACAAGAAGAAGTTGACGAAGCAGAAAATTAGGAATGCCCTCTGGTTGTCTGTCACCAATGATGTTAAATTGGTGTGTGGCATCCAGAGGACACCGGAGCAAATCATGCAGAGATTCGGGGATATGAGGTTGCAGCTCCGCAAAAAAGTCTGCCTCATGAGGGAGTGGGTAAAAGATCATCAGAGGGTGGGAAAAAGGATCCACCCCCACGGAAACTATACCTTCAACCTTATGAGGAGACTTTATGCGCCCTCCTCAATCTCCGTTTCCCCAGCAGATTTGCATCCGCTCGCTCGTCGGTTTTTTCTCCTTCCCCAGCTGCTGGATCTGAAACTCCCGACCCGGAGGCCATTGAAGCAGCTTCTACGATCAGTGACCTGGGAGAAGAAGGTAGAGAATCTGAACAAGG
The DNA here is from genome assembly GCF_027579735.1 of Bombina bombina. Classification (NCBI taxonomy): domain Eukaryota; kingdom Metazoa; phylum Chordata; class Amphibia; order Anura; family Bombinatoridae; genus Bombina; species Bombina bombina. The sequence goes on from NC_069501.1 coordinate 841,098,284, forward strand.
TAAATATCAGACTTCATATAATATATTAATATTTTGGTATATATTTAAGCAATGTCTATAGTCATATTTTCAACCCATATAGATCTCACAACACACGTTACATATGATGTTTAGATATCTGAATTAAAATTCGTCACACATGAAATATGAATGATGTTTCTTGCGCTCTACAGAATATGCGTCACAGAACGAAAATGGTATTGCGCATCCGTGAAATCAAGACCATCTGCCATTTCATACATTGAATATCCAATCATACCAAAGTTATAAATATTTATTGGTATCATTCAATATAAACAAATATCTGACTTGAATATAGTAATACACCCAATTGCAAATATATTTGAAGTCTTTAGAAATGATACTCATCATACTACTATATCCAAATCAATTCTGAATCATGGATGCGCAATTATGCTTTGAAGAATTGCACAATGATCACGAAAGATATAATTGCTCACTCATGAACATGTGTTTGCTGTAACAGTGGCATTACTTTACACATGTTGGTCAAATCACGCATGCGCAAATCTGCTTTGAATCATTGCGCAATGATCATGAAAGATATAATTGCGCTGAGACGTGAACATGTGTTTGCTGTAACAGTGGCATTACTTTAGACATGTTGGTCAAATGTATACGTGAATTAGTATATATGTGAAGAATACAGTATCCTTATGTACAATCTTCTACATTAGAAAAGCTATACTAGCAAGATATAAATTAAAATTGAACAATGTCTATCAATTGATGACAATGCAAAAAATGACTTAAAGCGACAGTCAACAACATAAAAGATTGAAATTAAGAATACATGATGTCTTTATTTATACATTAATTTAGAAAACAAACTCACGTGAATACAAATATAATTTTACTTTGTCAATTAGAATAAAAAAAATCTGATTTTTCATGTCCATGGCCTGATATGTATTAATGATATCCAATCCTGATTGAATATTTTACAGATATGGATGTTGGTGCTGGAACCTCGAGCCCGTGTTTGTCACATTATAGTATGTCTCATTTTAATTTACCTTTCTCTTACAAACTTTGACATAAGATTACATAATCCATTCACATTGATCTATATTAATATGGATACTCAAATTGTCTTTCCTTGTTATTTTAAAATAAGAATCACAAATCAGAGTTGGGTTTCCATTGTAATACAAATCTCAATTTATGAGTATTTGAATATATTCCTTCTATTCTTGATATCTTCATTTTAATGTAATCTTAGGGTCATGGCCATTTTTTATTTTGCCCCTGGGTAGTGCTTGACATTTTCTGGCTATATTTAGACAACACTAACACATTTTTACATATGTGCAGATTATAGAAATATACATCTTATATGCTTTGATATTTTCTTCTTATCATTTAAGGGACATGAAAACCAACATTTTACTTTTAGGATTTAGACACAACATGTGATTTTAAACAACTTTCAAATTTACTTATCTTATCTAAATTGCTTCAGTCTATTGTTATCCTTAATTGAAAAGCATATCTAGGTAGGCTCAGGAGCAGCAATGCAATACTGGGAGCAACCTGCTGATTGGTTGATGCACAAAATTGCCGATTTTCATTGGTTCAACACATGTCTTCAGATAACAGTAGTGCATAGTTCCTCCTTTAAAATAAATAAAATAAACAAAATAGATGAAATAAGTATATTTCAAAGCTTTTTAAATCACAGGCTGGATTTGAATAATGGAAATTAATACAATTACACATTTGGAGTTTCATGTAACTTTAAGAGAGAAGGATAATTAAAGATTCTTGAAGATATCCTGAAATTATATATTTCATTGTAATTGCATGCTCCATCCTATTCATTACATCAACATATGGGGGCCTATCTATCAAGCTCTGAACGGAGTTTGATGCCCCGTGTTTCTGGCGAGCCTGCAGGCTCGCCAGAAACAGCAGTTACGAAGCAGAGGTCACAAAGACCACTGCTCCATAACCTGTCCGCCTGCTCTGAGCAGGCTGACAGACATCGCCAGAAATCAACCCGATCGAGTATGATCGGGTTGATTGACACCCCCTGTTGGCGGCCACGAGTCTGCAGGGGGCGGCATTGCACCAGCAGCTCTTGTGAGCTTCTGGTGCAATGCTGAATACGGAGAGCGTATTGCTCGCCATATTCAGCGAGGTCTGGCGGATCTGATCCGCACTTTCAGATCAGGTCCGCCAGACTTTCTTAAATAGGGGCCATGGTCTAGACAATTCATTAACAGTGACATTGTAAAATAAAGATATTTTAATATTTAATATTAAAGGGACACTGAACACAAAATTTGTCTTTTGTCATTCAGCTAGAGCATGCTATATTAATAAACTTTCTCATTTACTCCTATAATCAAATTGTATTCATTCTCTTGGTATCTTTATTTGAAATGCAAGAATGTAAGTTTAGATGCCGGCCCATTTTTGGTGAACAACCTGTGTTGTTCTTGCTGATTAGTGGATACATTCACCCACCAATAAACAAGTGCTTTTCATGGTTCTGAACCCAAAAATAGCTTAGCTGCCTTATTTTTCAAAGAAAGAAACAAGAGAATGAGGACAAATTGATAATAGGAGTACATTAGAAAATTGCATGCTCTATCTGAATATATATACATAATCATATTGAAATTAATTCATTTAATTTCATGATGTATGATATGTAAATGTTTTTACAAAAAACTAACATGTAGACTGTCCATTTCAATCAAACAAACATTTATATTCCTCAGAAATAAAGCATGCATTTCAGAATGTGTCTAGTAATATTGGGATGACATACATTTAATCCTAATATAAAAGATAGATTACAATAAAAAAAAATAAGGTCAGAAATAGAAGATTATATTCTTACTATTTAATATGAACGGTAGTATCTACTGTGTATATATTCAGAATAGTAATTGTTTGAAGCATCAAGCTTCAAATTAGTCAATTTAAGATTACACAGGCAATCACCTAAATAGATATGTAAATCAGGGTTTACCTGGTTTCAAAGGCTATGTGTAGTGGCCATTTAAATTTGATCATATTACACACTCCCATATTATTCAATTGTTGTATTTTCAAAAACAAACCCACAGGCATGTGTCTAAAAGAACTCTATTGCATTTCAATCTCAAATGCATACATGCATACAAAAATATTGCCCAAAAGAGAAATATATTATCAAATCATAAATATTAGAACATAATGTTAACTTTGAAAAATATGATTTGCAATGTATTTATGGAATGTTACATGAAAAATAACAGTGAACATTCAGAGTTTAAAGGATCAATTGAATCTTCTTATTAATTATATTTTATTCAAATCAATCAATAAATTAAAACATAGTCATTATTGTGAATTTGTCTAAATATTTTAGGAGAACAAGAATCCGGACTTTAAATAATGTTGATTCCTGATTTCTTAAAAGATAATATATTTTCATATCATATATGTATATATATTTTTGTTCTATATTTCAAATGGACCTTCCACTTATGGGCATCAACCTCCCGCCCCTCCCCAGCCAGAAACCACTCCCAGCCCTCCCCAGCCAGAACCAACTCCCGCCCCTCCACAGCCAGAACCCACTCCTGCCCCTCCCCAGCCAGAACCCACTCCCGGCCCTCCCCAGCCAGAACCCACTCCCGCCCCTCCCCAGCCAGAACACAGTCCCGCCCCTCCCCAGCCAGAACACACTCCCGCCCCTCCCCAGCAAGAACACACACCCGCCCATCCCCAGCCAGAACCCACTCCCGGACCTTCCTACTCCTGTCTTGTCCCTCTAGAAAATGAGCCCTTGCCCCCCCTTGCCGCTCTCCCCATTTTGCCACCCATCAAGCCCCCCCACCTGCACAGCCACCAACTGCCCAGGCCCCTGACTCCCCAGCTGTGCAGGCTCCTCCGGAGCGGCAGCACAATCCCCCACCTAGCCCCATCCCTCCCCCCATCCCTCCCCCTCAAGACTTTTACCCCAGTTCTCACCTTCATTGTCATGGGTGTCGAATTGTCCTTCCCAGTCACCGATGTAAGTATCATTACAAATCCACATTAGAACATACTTTCTTAAAGGGACATTATACTGATCTAATTATACATAAATTGAATTTGAATTGAAAATGTTTTTTATAAACATCTTCTTTATTTGATTAATGTAAATGTTTCTGATCTTCATTTTGGTAAATCAACATCCAAATTTTCTAATATCTAAATGATATTGTCTATATGTTGGATATCTATTATGTATATATGGCAATATTTTTGAGTTGGTATAAATGCCATTTTCTAAGTGTGTCATAAACCAAAGAAATATATTTTTCAAGATTGATAGGGTTTTTATTTGTCTTAATATCTTAATGGTTTATCTCTGAAGAACATATTTAATGTATAAATCTTCTATATAGCATATTTAATTATAATAACAATTTGTATTTTAATTATTACAATGTCTCTTTGCTCTCTTTTAATTATGTTCTGTAATTATTATTAATTTGTATTATTTATTTTGGTTTAGGTTGTGACTCTGCATGGTTAACGCTAGAGGCTCTAACACGTATAGAGCAGACCATGCTGAGTAACAGTCAGTTGCTGTGAAGGATGCATGAGACCATGCATCTCCAGCTGCGACTTCATCGCTTGACTCTAGAATGTATAATGCAATTAGAGTGAATGCATGAAGACGCAGCTGGAAATGCACAGGACGATGAAGGTGATGCTGATGCCCCATAAGTGTAGGATCTGGAGATGGCCCCAGGGAGAATGAATAAATCCTCCATCCACATGTTGTGTTTGTTCTTTGTTAATACAGTATGTTGCATTTGGCCGATTTTTTTCTTGTTGTGACTGTTGTACAGAATTATGTTCTGTAATTATTAATATTATTTTTTTTTAATTTTGTTTAGGTTGTGACTCAGCATGGTTAATGCTAGAGGCTCTAGCCTGCATAGAGCAGACCATGCTGAGTAACACTCAGTTGCTGGGAAGGATCCATGAAGGCACCTTGTCAGATGGCTCCAATGGGGCTGTGTTGGCTCTTGTCAACTCCCTCCAATGACTGTTATGCACTCTTTCACCTTGTCAAATGTCTCCAATGGGGCTGTGTTGGCCCTTGTCAACTCCCTCCAAGGACTGTGATGCACTATTTCAGCTTGTCAGATGGCTCCAATGAGGCTGTGTTGGCTCTTGTCAACTCCCTCCAAGGACTGTGATGCACTCTTTCACCTTGTCAGATGGCTTCAATGGGGCTGTGTTGGCCTTTGTTGGCCCTTGTCAACTCCCTCCAAGGACTGTGATGCACTATTTCAGCTTGTCAGGTGGCTCCAATGGGGCTGTGTTGGCCCTTTTCAACTCCCTCCAAGGACTGTGGTGCAATATTTCAGCTTGTCAGATGGCTCCAATGATGCTGTGTTGGCCCTTGTCAACTCCTTCCAAGGACTGTGATGCACTCTTTCACCTTGTCAGATGGATCCAATGGGGCTGTGTTGGCCTTTGTTGGCCCTTGTCAACTCCCTCTAATGACTGTGATGCACTATTTCAGCTTGTCAGATGGCTCCAATGGGGCTGTGTTTGCCCTTGCCAACCCTCTCCAAGGACTGTGATGCATTCTTTCACCTTATCAGATATCTCGAATGGAGCTGTGTTGGCCTTTGTTGGCCCTTATCAACTCCCTCCAAGTACTGTGATGCACTATTTCAGCTTGTCAGATGGCTCAAATGGGGCTGTGTTGGCCCTTAACTCCCTCCAAGGACTGTGATGCACTCTTTCAGCTTGTCAGATGGCTCAAATGGGGCTGTGTTGGCCCTTGTCAACTCCCTCTAAGGATTGTGATGCACTATATGCACTATTTCAGCTTGTCAGATGGCTCCAATGGGGCTGTGTTTGCCCTTGTCAACCCTCTCCAAGGGCTGTGATGCATTCTTTCACCTTATCAGATATCTCCAATGGAGCTGTGTTGGCCTTTGCTGGCCCTTATCAACTCCCTCCAAGGACTGTGATGCACTATTTCAGCTTGTCAGATGGCTCCAATGGGGCTGTGTTGGCCCTTAACTCCCACAAAGGACTGTGATGCACTCTTTCACCTTGTCAGATGGCTCCAATGAGGCTTTGTTGGCCTTTGTTGGCCCTTGTCAACTCCCTCCAAGGACTGTGATGCACTCTTTCAGCTTGTCAGATGGCTCCAATGGGGCTGTGTTGGCCCTTGTCAACTCCCTCTAAGGATTGTGATGCACTATATGCACTATTTCAGCTTGTCAGATGGCTCCAATGGGGCTGTGTTTGCCCTTGTCAACCCTCTCCAAGGGCTGTGATGCATTCTTTCACCTTATCAGATATCTCCAATGGAGCTGTGTTGGCCTTTGTTGGCCCTTATCAACTCCCTCCAAGGACTGTGATGCACTATTTCAGCTTGTCAGATGGCTTCAATGGGGCTGTGTTGGCCCTTAACTCCCTCCAAGGATTGTGATGCACTCTTTCACCTTGTCAGATGGCTCCAATGAGGCTTTGTTGGCCTTTGTTGGCCCCTGTCAACTCCCTCCAAGGACTGTGATGCACTATTTCAGCTTGCCAGATAGCTCCAATGGGGCTGTGTTGGCCCTTGTCAACTCTCTCCAAGGACTGTGATGCACTATTTCAACTTGTCAGATGGCTCCAATGGGGCTGTGTTGGCCCTTGTCAACTCCCTCCAAGGATTGTGATGCACTCTTTCACCTTGTCAGATGGCTCTAATGGGGCTGTGCTGGCCTTTGTTGGCCCTTGTCTACTCCATCCAAGGACAATGATGCACTATTTCAGCTTGTCGGATGGCTCCAATGGGGCTGTGTTGGCCCTTGTCAACTCCCTCCAAGGACTGTGATGCACTATTTTAGCTTGTCAGATGGCTCCAATGGGGCTGTGTTGGCCCTTGTCAACTCCCTGCAATGACTGTGATGCACTATGGCACCTTGTCAGATGACTCCAATGGGGCTGTGTTGGCCCATTCCAACTCCCTCCAAGGACTGTGATGCACTATTTCACCTTGTCGGATGGCTCCAATGGGGCTGTGTTGGCCTTTGTTGGCCCTTGTCAACTCCCTCCAAGGACTGTGATGCACTATTTCAGCTTGTCAGATGGCTCCAATGGGGCTGTGTTGGCCCTTGTCAACTCCCTCCAAGGATTGTGATGCACTTTTTCAGCTTGTCAGATGGCTCCAATAAGGCTGTGCTGGCCCTTGTCAACTCCCTCCAAGGACTGTGATGCACTCTTTCACCTTGTCAGATGGCTCCAATGGGGCTGTATTGGCCTTTGTTGGCCCTTGTCAACTCCCTCCAACTGTGTTGCACTATTTCAGCTTTGTCAGATGGCTCCAATGGGGCTGTGTTGGCTCTTGTCAACTCCCTCTAATGACTGTGATGCACTATGTCAGCTTGTCAGATGGCTCCAATGGGGCTGTGTTGGCCCTTGTCAACTCCCTCCAAGGACTGTGATGCACTTTTTCAGCTTATCAGATAGCTCCAATCTGGCTGTGTTGGCCCTTGTCAACTCCCTCCAAGGACAGTGATGCACTATTTTACCTTGTCAGACGGCTCCAATGGAGCTGTGTTGGCCTTTGTTGGCCCTTGTCAACTCCCTCCAAGGACTGTGATGCACTCTTTCACCTTATCATATGGCTCCAATGGGGCTGTGTTGGCCCTTGTCAACTCCCTCCAAGGACTGTGATGCACTATTTCAGCTTGTCAGGTGGCTCCAATGGGGCTGTGTTGGCCCTTGTCAACTCCCTCCAAGGACTGTGATGCACTCTTTCACCTTGTCAGATGTCTCCAATGGAGCTGTGTTGGCCTTTGCTAGCCCTTGTCAACTCCCTCTAAGGACTGTGGTGCACTCATCTACCTTTTCAGATGGCTCCAATGGGGCTGTGTTGGCCCTTAACTCCCTCCAAGGACTGTGATGCACTCTTTCACCTTGTCAGATGGCTCCAATGAGGCTTTGTTGGCCTTTGTTGGCCCTTGTCAACTCCCTCCAAGGACTGTGATGCACTATTTCAGCTTGCCAGATAGCTCCAATGGGGCTGTGTTGGCCCTTGTCAACTCTCTCCAAGGACTGTGATGCACTATTTCAACTTGTCAGATGGCTCCAATGGGGCTGTGTTGGCCCTTGTCAACTCCATCCAAGGACAATGATGCACTATTTCAGCTTGTCAGATGGCTCCAATGGGGCTGTGTTGGCCCTTGTCAACTCCCTCCAAGGACTGTGATGCACTATTTTAGCTTGTCAGATGGCTCCAATGGGGCTGTGTTGGCCCTTGTCAACTCCCTGCAATGACTGTGATGCACTATGTCACCTTGTCAGATGTCTCCAATGGGGCTGTGTTGGCCCATTCCAACTCCCTCCAAGGACTGTGATGCACTATTTCACCTTGTCGGATGGCTCCAATGGGGCTGTGTTGGCCTTTGTTGGCCCTTGTCAACTCCCTCCAAGGACTGTGATGCACTATTTCAGCTTGTCAGATGGCTCCAATGGGGCTGTGTTGGCCCTTGTCAACTCCCTCCAAGGATTGTGATGCACTTTTTCAGCTTGTCAGATGGCTCCAATAAGGCTGTGCTGGCCCTTGTCAACTCCCTCCAAGGACTGTGATGCACTTTTTCACCTTGTCAGATGGCTCCAATGGGGCTGTGTTGGCCTTTGTTGCCCCTTGTCAACTCCCTCCAACTGTGTTGCACTATTTCAGCTTTGTCAGATGGCTCCAATGGGGCTGTGTTGGCTCTTGTCAACTCCCTCTAATGACTGTGATGCACTATTTCAGCTTGTCAGATGGCTCCAATGGGGCTGTGTTGGCCCTTGTCAACTCCCTCCAAGGACTGTGATGCACTATTTCAGCTTATCAGATAGCTCCAATCTGGCTGTGTTGGCCCTTGTCAACTCCCTCCAAGGACAGTGATGCACTATTTTACCTTGTCAGACGGCTCCAATGGAGCTGTGTTGGCCTTTGTTGGCCCTTGTCAACTCCCTCCAAGGACTGTGATGCACTCTTTCACCTTATCATATGGCTCCAATGGGGCTGTGTTGGCCCTTGTCAACTCCCTCCAAGGACTGTGATGCACTATTTCAGCTTATCAGGTGGCTCCAATGGAGCTGTGTTGGCCCTTGTCAACTCCCTCCAAGGACTGTGATGCACTCTTTCACCTTGTCAGATGTCTCCAATGGAGCTGTGTTGGCCTTTGTTAGCCCTTGTCAACTCCCTCTAAGGACTGTGGTGCACTCATCTACCTTTTCAGATGGCTGCAATGGGGCTGTGTTGGCCCTTGTCAACTCCCTCCAAGGACTGTGATGCACTGTTTAACCTTGTCAGATGGCTCCAATGGGGCCCTTGTCAACTCCCTCAAAGGACTGTGATGCACTCTTTCACCTTGTGTTGGCCCTTAACTCCCTCCAAGGACTGTGATGCACTCTTTCAGCTTGTCAGATGGCTCCAATGGGGCTGTGTTGGCCCTTGTCAACTCCCTCTAAGGATTGTGATGCACTATATGCACTATTTCGGCTTGTCAGATGACTCCAATGGGGCTGTGTTTAAGCTTGTCAGATGGCTCCAATGGGGCTGTGTTTGCCCTTGTCAACCCTCTCCAAGGGCTGTGATGCATTCTTTCACCTTATCAGATATCTCCAATAGAGCTGTGTTGGCCTTTGTTGGCCCTTATCAACTCCCTCCAAGGACTGTGATGCACTATTTCAGCTTGTCAGATGGCTCCAATGGGGCTGTGTTGGCCCTTAACTCCCTCCAAGGACTGTGATGCACTCTTTCACCTTGTCAGATGGCTCCAATGAGGCTTTGTTGGCCTTTGTTGGCCCTTGTCAACTCCCTCCAAGGACTGTGATGCACTCTTTCAGCTTGTCAGATGGCTCCAATGGGGCTGTGTTGGCCCTTGTCAACTCCCTCTAAGGATTGTGATGCACTATATGCACTATTTCAGCTTGTCAGATGGCTCCAATGGGGCTGTGTTTGCCCTTGTCAACCCTCTCCAAGGGCTGTGATGCATTCTTTCACCTTATCAGATATCTCCAATGGAGCTGTGTTGGCCTTTGTTGGCCCTTATCAACTCCCTCCAAGGACTGTGATGCACTAATTCAGCTTGTCAGATGGCTCCAATGGGGCTGTGTTGGCCCTTAACTCCCTCCAAGGACTGTGATGTACTCTTTCACCTTGTCAGATGGCTCCAATGAGGCTTTGTTGGCCTTTGTTGGCCCCTGTCAACTCCCTCCAAGGACTGTGATGCACTATTTCAGCTTGCCAGATAGCTCCAATGGGGCTGTGTTGGCCCTTGTCAACTCTCTCCAAGGACTGTGATGCACTATTTCAACTTGTCAGATGGCTCCAATGGGGCTGTGTTGGCCCTTGTCAACTCCCTCCAAGGATTGTGATGCACTCTTTCACCTTGTCAGATAGCTCTAATGGGGCTGTGCTGGCCTTTGTTGGCCCTTGTCTACTCCATCCAAGGACAATGATGCACTATTTCAGCTTGTCAGATGGCTCCAATGGGGCTGTGTTGGCCCTTGTCAACTCCCTCCAAGGACTGTGATGCACTATTTTAGCTTGTCAGATGGCTCCAATGGGGCTGTGTTGGCCCTTGTCAACTCCCTGCAATGACTGTGATGCACTATGGCACCTTGTCAGATGACTCCAATGGGGCTGTGTTGGCCCATTCCAACTCCCTCCAAGGACTGTGATGCACTATTTCACCTTGTCGGATGGCTCCAATGGGGCTGTGTTGGCCTTTGTTGGCCCTTGTCAACTCCCTCCAAGGACTGTGATGCACTATTTCAGCTTGTCAGATGGCTCCAATGGGGCTGTGTTGGCCCTTGTCAACTCCCTCCAAGGATTGTGATGCACTTTTTCAGCTTGTCAGATGGCTCCAATAAGGCTGTGCTGGCCCTTGTCAACTCCCTCCAAGGACTGTGATGCACTATTTCACCTTGTCGGATGGCTCCAATGGGGCTGTGTTGGCCTTTGTTGGCCCTTGTCAACTCCCTCCAAGGACTGTGATGCACTATTTCAGCTTGTCAGATGGCTCCAATGGGGCTGTGTTGGCCCTTGTCAACTCCCTCCAAGGATTGTGATGCACTTTTTCAGCTTGTCAGATGGCTCCAATAAGGCTGTGCTGGCCCTTGTCAACTCCCTCCAAGGACTGTGATGCACTTTTTCACCTTGTCAGATGGCTCCAATGGGGCTGTGTTGGCCTTTGTTGGCCCTTGTCAACTCCCTCCAACTGTGTTGCACTATTTCAGCTTTGTCAGATGGCTCCAATGGGGCTGTGTTGGCTCTTGTCAACTCCCTCTAATGACTGTGATGCACTATTTCAGCTTGTCAGATGGCTCCAATGGGGCTGTGTTGGCCCTTGTCAACTCCCTCCAAGGACTGTGATGCACTATTTCAGCTTATCAGATAGCTCCAATCTGGCTGTGTTGGCCCTTGTCAACTCCCTCCAAGGACAGTGATGCACTATTTTACCTTGTCAGACGGCTCCAATGGAGCTGTGTTGGCCTTTGTTGGCCCTTGTCAACTCCCTCCAAGGACTGTGATGCACTCTTTCACCTTATCATATGGCTCCAATGGGGCTGTGTTGGCCCTTGTCAACTCCCTCCAAGGACTGTGATGCACTATTTCAGCTTATCAGGTGGCTCCAATGGAGCTGTGTTGGCCCTTGTCAACTCCCTCCAAGGACTGTGATGCACTCTTTCACCTTGTCAGATGTCTCCAATGGAGCTGTGTTGGCCTTTGTTAGCCCTTGTCAACTCCCTCTAAGGACTGTGGTGCACTCATCTACCTTTTCAGATGGCTGCAATGGGGCTGTGTTGGCCCTTGTCAACTCCCTCCAAGGACTGTGATGCACTGTTTAACCTTGTCAGATGGCTCCAATGGGGCCCTTGTCAACTCCCTCAAAGGACTGTGATGCACTCTTTCACCTTGTGTTGGCCCTTAACTCCCTCCAAGGACTGTGATGCACTCTTTCAGCTTGTCAGATGGCTCCAATGGGGCTGTGTTGGCCCTTGTCAACTCCCTCTAAGGATTGTGATGCACTATATGCACTATTTCGGCTTGTCAGATGACTCCAATGGGGCTGTGTTTAAGCTTGTCAGATGGCTCCAATGGGGCTGTGTTTGCCCTTGTCAACCCTCTCCAAGGGCTGTGATGCATTCTTTCACCTTGTCAGATATCTCCAATAGAGCTGTGTTGGCCTTTGTTGGCCCTTATCAACTCCCTCCAAGGACTGTGATGCACTATTTCAGCTTGTCAGATGGCTCCAATGGGGCTGTGTTGGCCCTTAACTCCCTCCAAGGACTGTGATGCACTCTTTCACCTTGTCAGATGGCTCCAATGAGGCTTTGTTGGCCTTTGTTGGCCCTTGTCAACTCCCTCCAAGGACTGTGATGGATGCACTCTTTCAGCTTGTCAGATGGCTCCAATGGGGCTGTGTTGGCCCTTGTCAACTCCCTCTAAGGATTGTGATGCACTATATGCACTATTTCAGCTTGTCAGATGGCTCCAATGGGGCTGTGTTTGCCCTTGTCAACCCTCTCCAAGGGCTGTGATGCATTCTTTCACCTTATCAGATATCTCCAATGGAGCTGTGTTGGCCTTTGTTTGCCCTTATCAACTCCCTCCAAGGACTGTGATGCACTAATTCAGCTTGTCAGATGGCTCCAATGGGGCTGTGTTGGCCCTTAACTCCCTCCAAGGACTGTGATGTACTCTTTCACCTTGTCAGATGGCTCCAATGAGGCTTTGTTGGCCTTTGTTGGCCCCTGTCAACTCCCTCCAAGGACTGTGATGCACTATTTCAGCTTGCCAGATAGCTCCAATGGGGCTGTGTTGGCCCTTGTCAACTCTCTCCAAGGACTGTGATGCACTATTTCAACTTGTCAGATGGCTCCAATGGGGCTGTGTTGGCCCTTGTCAACTCCCTCCAAGGATTGTGATGCACTCTTTCACCTTGTCAGATAGCTCTAATGGGGCTGTGCTGGCCTTTGTTGGCCCTTGTCTACTCCATCCAAGGACAATGATGCACTATTTCAGCTTGTCAGATGGCTCCAATGGGGCTGTGTTGGCCCTTGTCAACTCCCTCCAAGGACTGTGATGCACTATTTTAGCTTGTCAGATGGCTCCAATGGGGCTGTGTTGGCCCTTGTCAACTCCCTGCAATGACTGTGATGCACTATGGCACCTTGTCAGATGACTCCAATGGGGCTGTGTTGGCCCATTCCAACTCCCTCCAAGGACTGTGATGCACTATTTCACCTTGTCGGATGGCTCCAATGGGGCTGTGTTGGCCTTTGTTGGCCCTTGTCAACTCCCTCCAAGGACTGTGATGCACTATTTCAGCTTGTCAGATGGCTCCAATGGGGCTGTGTTGGCCCTTGTCAACTCCCTCCAAGGATTGTGATGCACTTTTTCAGCTTGTCAGATGGCTCCAATAAGGCTGTGCTGGCCCTTGTCAACTCCCTCCAAGGACTGTGATGCACTATTTCACCTTGTCGGATGGCTCCAATGGGGCTGTGTTGGCCTTTGTTGGCCCTTGTCAACTCCCTCCAAGGACTGTGATGCACTATTTCAGCTTGTCAGATGGCTCCAATGGGGCTGTGTTGGCCCTTGTCAACTCCCTCCAAGGATTGTGATGCACTTTTTCAGCTTGTCAGATGGCTCCAATAAGGCTGTGCTGGCCCTTGTCAACTCCCTCCAAGGACTGTGATGCACTTTTTCACCTTGTCAGATGGCTCCAATGGGGCTGTGCTGGCCTTTGTTGGCCCTTGTCTACTCCATCCAAGGACAATGATGCACTATTTCAGCTTGTCAGATGGCTCCAATGGGGCTGTGTTGGCCCTTGTCAACTCCCTCCAAGGACTGTGATGCACTATTTTAGCTTGTCAGATGGCTCCAATGGGGCTGTGTTGGCCCTTGTCAACTCCCTGCAATGACTGTGATGCACTATGGCACCTTGTCAGATGACTCCAATGGGGCTGTGTTGGCCCATTCCAACTCCCTCCAAGGACTGTGATGCACTATTTCACCTTGTCGGATGGCTCCAATGGGGCTGTGTTGGCCTTTGTTGGCCCTTGTCAACTCCCTCCAAGGACTGTGATGCACTATTTCAGCTTGTCAGATGGCTCCAATGGGGCTGTGTTGGCCCTTGTCAACTCCCTCCAAGGATTGTGATGCACTTTTTCAGCTTGTCAGATGGCTCCAATAAGGCTGTGCTGGCCCTTGTCAACTCCCTCCAAGGACTGTGATGCACTCTTTCACCTTGTCAGATGGCTCCAATGGGGCTGTGTTGGCCTTTGTTGGCCCTTGTCAACTCCCTCCAACTGTGTTGCACTATTTCAGCTTTGTCAGATGGCTCCAATGGGGCTGTGTTGGCTCTTGTCAACTCCCTCTAATGACTGTGATGCACTATTTCAGCTTGTCAGATGGCTCCAACGGGGCTGTGTTGGCCCTTGTCAACTCCCTCCAAGGACTGTGATGCACTATTTCAGCTTATCAGATAGCTCCAATCTGGCTGTGTTGGCCCTTGTCAACTCCCTCCAAGGACAGTGATGCACTATTTTACCTTGTCAGACGGCTCCAATGGAGCTGTGTTGGCCTTTGTTGGCCCTTGTCAACTCCCTCCAAGGACTGTGATGCACTCTTTCACCTTATCATATTGCTCCAATGGGGCTGTGTTGGCCCTTGTCAACTCCCTCCAAGGACTGTGATGCACTATTTCAGCTTGTCAGGTGGCTCCAATGGGGCTGTGTTGGCCCTTGTCAACTCCCTCCAAGGACTGTGATGCACTCTTTCACCTTGTCAGATGTCTCCAATGGAGCTGTGTTGGCCTTTGTTAGCCCTTGTCAACTCCCTCTAAGGACTGTGGTGCACTCATCTACCTTTTCAGATGGCTCCAATGGGGCTGTGTTGGCCCTTAACTCCCTCCAAGGACTGTGATGCACTCTTTCACCTTGTCAGATGGCTCCAATGAGGCTTTGTTGGCCTTTGTTGGCCCTTGTCAACTCCCTCCAAGGACTGTGATGCACTATTTCAGCTTGCCAGATAGCTCCAATGGGGCTGTGTTGGCCCTTGTCAACTCTCTCCAAGGACTGTGATGCACTATTTCAACTTGTCAGATGGCTCCAATGGGGCTGTGTTGGCCCTTGTCAACTCCCTCCAAGGATTGTGATGCACTCTTTCACCTTGTCAGATGGCTCTAATGGGGCTGTGCTGGCCTTTGTTGGCCCTTGTCTACTCCATCCAAGGACAATGATGCACTATTTCAGCTTGTCAGATGGCTCCAATGGGGCTGTGTTGGCCCTTGTCAACTCCCTCCAAGGACTGTGATGCACTATTTCAGCTTGTCAGATGGCTCCAATGGGGCTGTGTTGGCCCTTGTCAACTCCCTGCAATGACTGTGATGCACTATGGCACCTTGTCAGATGACTCCAATGGGGCTGTGTTGGCCCATTCCAACTCCCTCCAAGGAGTGTGATGCACTATTTCACCTTGTCGGATGGCTCCAATGGGGATGTGTTGGCCTTTGTTGGCCCTTGTCAACTCCCTCCAAGGACTGTGATGCACTATTTCAGCTTGTCAGATGGCTCCAATAAGGCTGTGCTGGCCCTTGTCAACTCCCTCCAAGGACTGTGATGCACTCTTTCACCTTGTCAGATGGCTCCAATGGGGCTGTGTTGGACTTTGTTGCCCCTTGTCAACTCCCTCCAACTGTGTTGCACTATTTCAGCTTTGTCAGATGGCTCCAATGGGGCTGTGTTGGCTCTTGTCAACTCCCTCCAATGACTGTGATGCACTATTTCAGCTTGTCAGATGGCTCCAATGGGGCTGTGTTGGCCCTTGTCAACTCCCTCCAAGGACTGTGATGCACTATTTCAGCTTATCAGATAGCTCCAATCTGGCTGTGTTGGCCCTTGTCAACTCCCTCCAAGGACAGTGATGCACTATTTTACCTTGTCAGACGGCTCCAATGGAGCTGTGTTGGCCTTTGTTGGCCCTTGTCAACTCCCTCCAAGGACTGTGATGCACTCTTTCACCTTATCATATGGCTCCAATGGGGCTGTGTTGGCCCTTGTCAACTCCCTCCAAGGACTGTGATGCACTCTTTCACCTTGTCAGATGTCTCCAATGGGGCTGTGTTGGCCTTTGTTAGCCCTTGTCAACTCCCTCTAAGGACTGTGGTGCACTCATCTACTTTTTCAGATGGCTGCAATGGGGCTGTGTTGGCCCTTGTCAACTCCCTCCAAGGACTGTGATGCACTGTTTAACCTTGTCAGATGGCTCCAATGGGGCCCTTGTCAACTCCCTCAAAGGACTGTGATGCACTCTTTCACCTTGTCAGATGGCTCCAATGGGGCCGTGTTGGCCTTTGTTGGCCCTTGCCAACTCCCTCCAAGGACTGTGATGCACTCTTTCACCTTCACAGATGGCTCCAATGGGGCTGTGTTGGCCTTTTTTGGCCCTTGTCAACTCCCTCCAAGGACTGTGATGCACTATTTTAGCTTGTCAGATGGCTCCAATGGGGCTGTGTTGTCAATGTCAACTCCCTCCAAGGATTGTGATGCACTGTTTCACCTTGTCAGATGGCTCCAATGGGGCCCTTGTCAACTTCCGCCAAGCAGTGTGATGCACTGTTTCACCTTGTCAGATTGCTCCAATGGGGCTGTGTTGGCCTTTGTTGGCCCTTGTCAACTCCCTCCAAGGACTGTGATGCACTATTTCAGCTTGTCAGGTGGCTCCAATGGGGCTGTGTTGGCCCTTGTCAACTCCCTCCAAGGACTGTGATGCACTCTTTAACCTTTTCAGATGGCTCCAATGGGGCTGTGTTGGCCTTTTTTGGCCCTTGTCAACTCCCTCCAAGGATTGTGATGCACTATTTCAGCTTGTCAGATGGCTCCAATGGGGCTGTGTTGGCCTTTGTCAACTCCCTCCAAGGACTGTAATGCACTCTTTCACCTTGTCAGATGGCTCCAATGGGGCTGATTTATCAATATGACTTTTTGTAATGTTATCTTATTTCTTTATGTTTTATGACATCATAATAAAATAAATGTCATTAATATATTATTTGTACTCTTTATTCATGTCATTTATTAAAATCTATATTTAATGTGGTTAATCCTTAAAGGGAAATGAAACAAAAAATGGTCTTTCATGATTCAGATATATAATACAATTTTAAAGAAAAATAATATTTACATCTCTTATTTAATTTGCTTCATTTTCTTGATATACTTTGCATAAAGGTTTATCTTTGCAAGATCATGATTAATATATATATATATATATATATATATATATATATATATATATATCTGAGTTGTCGCTCACTGTTTAAATCTTTGCAGCTAACGCAATTAATCTCCTCCCCAACTCGCATAAACATCATAAGCCATAATGACACCCTGCTTGACTGGATTCTCTCCACTTCTCCCAACCGAATCCAGGAGGCAGGTGTTCTCTCTAACAATTTTAGTGACCACTGCCTAGTGTACTGCGTGCGCAAAATAAAGGCAACTAAATCCTCTGCCAAGGTTAAAATCACCAGGTCCTTCAAAAAATTTAATCTTCAATCATTTCTAAATGACATTAAGAACCTCCCCTGGCATAGATTAAACCTAATCCCAGATCTAGATTCCGCAGTAGAATTCTTCCAGTCTGAACTCCTACAAGTTTGGAATATGCATGCCCCGCTACGTAAGGTGAGAGTAAAAGGAGCACACTTAAATTGGATCACAGCTGACCTCATTCAAATGTACCAGTTTCGGGATTCATTGTGGTCAAAGTTCAAGCATACAGGCTCTATGAACGATCACTGTGTATATAGACAATGGTGAAATATATGCACTAAACAAACAAAATTGGCCAAGGCCCAATATTTCTGTGAAAATCTGAACAATAACATATCAAACCCTAGAAAGTTTTGGAAACTCATAAACAACTTATAAAATCCAACAAACCACTCCCAACCCCGCACTGTCAATGTGGACAACCAAACCCTGCAACTCCCCTTAGAAGTAGCAAATGCCTTTAATAGTTATTTTGTCAGATGCTCCACCACCCTGATTGACAAACTAATAAATGACACACATCCTGAAACTACAAATGTGGATCAGGCCCCACTAAATCAGCAAAGACCCAATATACAGAAGTTAAATTTTAGACCTGTACCCATCAATGTAATTAAGAAACACCTTAATAATCTAAAAATGAAAAACCAGTCTGGACCTGATCAAATCCCAGCAATGCTGTTCAAGATCAGTGCTCCGGCAATTGCTAAACCCGTCACAACCCTAATTAACAAATCCTTGGTGTCTGGATACATACCCAAACTTTGGAAAACTGCAAGAGTAGTGCCTATCCATAAAAGTGGGGAGTTAACCTTGGTTTCTAATTATCGTCCCATATCTTTGCTCCCAGTATTGTCAAAAATTTTAGAAAAATGCGTCCATACGCAACTTTGTGAATATTACCAGCAATCTAACTATCTGACCCCTGATCAATCAGGTTTTTGCCCGAATCACTCCACTACAACTGCCCTCCTAAAAGTTTGCAACGACATCCAAACTGGCATGGAACAAGGAGACCTAACTGGAGCTATTTTCCTTGACTTTGCAAAGGCCTTTGACACAGTAGACCACGATATACTACTGCTGAAACTAAAAAACTCAGGCATTGGTGATCGTCCGCTAACCTGGTTTCGATCATATGTATTGGATCGATCACAATATGTCTCCATTTCTGACAGTGACTCCCTACCTCTCCCGGTCACGTGTGGTGTTCCCCAAGGATCCATTCTCGGCCCCCTGCTATTCACATTATTTATAAATGATCTGCCTAATGTCTGCAAATCCTCAACTGTACACATGTACGCAGACGACACGGTAATCTATGTAAACAATTCCGATCTGCCGCAGCTTGAAGCAGTGCTCCAAGACCAATTCACAGAGGTAGAAAAGTGGATATCAAAAAACAAACTCTTCCTAAACACTGACAAAACTGTCACAATGATCTTTGGAACAGGGCCTAAATTACACAAATTACTAAATTCCCATCTACGCATCAAAACAAAATCCAATTGCACGCTGACCGCAGTCCACTCTTTCAAATACTTGGGTATGTTGTTAGACCCCAATCTATCTTTTGGCCTCCATATAGAAAAACTATATCTACATCTAAACTTTATCCAAAACTAGGTGCCCTGTACAGAAACAAATCTTGCCTCAGCACTACAGTAAAGGAAAAGATTGTACAGCAAATGCTGATGCCTATCATGGATTACGGGGACGTAGTATATGCACCTGCACCGCAAACTCACCTTAATAAACTAAATACATTGTATAACTCGTTCTGCAGCTTTGTGCTACAATGTAACTACAGGACCCACCATTGTGACATGCTAAAAGAACTAAACTGGCTGTCGCTGGAATCTAGACGCTCCCTCCATCTTTCTTGCCTTGTGTTTAAGAGCCTTTCTGAGAAGCTCCCACCCTACCTGAGCAGAATGCTCTCCCCGGCTATTCCCACCTCCTATAACCTCAGATCCAATAACAGCACATTATTTAGCTTGCCTCAATACAAAAAGAAAGCAGCTCGATCCTCCTTTTCCTACAGAGCACCACAATTATGGAACAACCTCCCGCACACTTTCAAACCTTCCCCAAGCCTAATATCCTTTAAGAGATCCCTCTCTACATATCTCAAAACAGAATGCATCTGTCATGGTTGATTAAATACCTGTTCTATGTTAATTTTTTTTTTTTTTGCATATATTGTGTATTATTATTGTTTTTTGTATTTTATTGTACCCTATGTTATCAATGCAATGTCTTGTGGACCCAGGACATACTTGAAAACGAGAGAAATCTCAATGTATTCTTCCTGGTAAAATATTTTTGGCTCATCCATGTGTTCATTTATAAACTATTCCCAAGATTATTAAACTGAGATAATCTATGTAAATTATGAATTTGATGGAAATAGTATCCTCTCTGTGAATCCTGAACTTAATTATTTGAATTTCATGTCCCTTTAAGTGATGCTGACCACAATTCTTAAGAAGTGGATATACATTTCTAATGTATTTTTGTCCTTTTTACATCAACATAGACATATAATATTTTTTCAAAAAAGACTATTATTTGAATTTTGAAAGCACATGTAGTCCAATTTCACTTATATCTTATTGAAGTAGTGTAACCAAAGAAATCACTGTGTGTAATGCGCATATTTTAGATGATTAATATCTTTCTCTTATTATTGTTTTTCTTTAATTATACAACGATATATTGCTATAGGTAGGCTGAACATATTTCAACTTGAATAAGTGACGCATATGATAAATGTGTCATTATTCTTATTCCAAATATTTAAACATATCTGAAAACATCCCTGACATATGTATTTCTCATGTGTCCCTTTTTAAAGCGTAAATATGGACACCATAGCTATAGGTAACATATAATGTATAACCAATCCCTATTTTCATAATGTATCTCGTAGCATTATTTCTCATTTAAAGGGACATGAAACACAATAATCTATTTTCTCATTTATGTATAACATACGATTTTTAAATTTCTTTCTTTCCATAAATTCTCAATTTTTCTTCAGTCTCTTTGTATCATTGTTTTAAGAAGCAGCAGGGTACTACTGGTTTCTAAATGAACACATAGGTGAACCAATGACAATCGGTATATATATGTAGCCACCAATCAGCAGTTAGAACATAGTTTTTTTATGCTCTTGAGATTACCTCTAAACACATTTCATCAAGAGATAACAAGAGAAAGAAGCAAATTTAAATAATATCATTAAATTTGAAAATGTAGATCAAATTGCAATCTTGTACATAATTGTGTAACATAAAATGTGGGTTTCATGTCCATTTAAACCCTGCTGCTTCCTAAATAGTTAATAATCCTACGATTCTAATGAAATATATCCTTATTACCAACAATTGATTCTATTTCATATATCACAGTATTACGTTATGTAGTGTGACATTCATAGATAACAATATAGCACATACTAGTTTTTCAAATATAAATACATTTCTTATTGACATGCAAAGATTTAAAATGAGTCCTTGTATTGGATGCCATTTTTACGAGATCTCGGATGCACCTTTGATTGGATGACATTTTTACACAATCTCGGATGCGCCATGTTGCTTAAGACATCACATGCCAAGCTGTAAAATGTGTTCTTGGATTGGATGCCGTTTTTACGTGATCTCGGATGCGCCTTTGATTGGATGACGTTTTACTCAATCTCGGATGCGCCATGCTGCTTAAGACGTCACATGCCAAGGTGTTAAATCCATCTGATTGGATTACGTTATCCCGCAATATTTGATTTTGCACGTAACCCACGTTTGCGAATAAGAAGAAAAGTTTAAAACCATGAATTTCTTGGATTATGGATTGTGTCAATCATGTACATTGTTGAACCATAGCTGATAAGAACACAAAAATCTATTTTGATGGCTGTCTCGTTGAAGAACCGAATGAAGGCATTATGTTTCCATGCATAATATATTTTGAGGCAAGTGCAAATCCATGAATATACTCCCTCTTGTTTAATATGTTTGTCAACAATATTTTCATTTTTAAAAATAATTACTGTGTGAATTTTCTACATATCTAATTCCTAAATATGCGCTTTTGTATTTGAATAAAGTAATCAATATGCTTTGACCTTTATCATATGATAAATATATGAGATGTCTACTTATTCTAGATGTTATGTCCTGATCTTTTTTCTTAAAGGGACATTATACACTTATTTTTTCTTTGCATATATGTTTTGTAGATGATCTATTTATATAGCCCATAAATTTTATTTTAATAAAATATGTATATTGTTGCTTATTTTTAATTAAAATTGCTATGAATTTCTGACTCCTAACCAAGCCCCAAAGTTTGATGTGAATACCTTCTCCAGCTTGCTCCTGTTAGTGTAAAGGGTCTTTTCATATGCAAAAGAAGGGGTGGGGGAGTGTCTTATTTCCCACTTGCAATGGGCTTTCCAGCTAACTTTTCAACAGAGCTAAACTGAATGTTTCTAAGTAAGTATTTAAACCGTTTTATCATGGATTTTTAAATCAGTATCTGTGCATCTTGTTCTTTATAGTAGTGTCTATTACATGCAGTTATATGAAAATGAGTGTATACTGTCCCTTTAATGTAAATGCTCAGTATTGTGTCATGTATGACTTCCACATTGTTAATCTCCAAATATATTACTGTGAGCATATATTTCTAATGTAAAAGGACATGAAACCAGATTCCGTCGAAATGAAATGTCTTTCTTCAATAATTCAAACACTATAAGGTAGCTTTAAGAAAATAGACTTTTTTATTTTACACGTCGATAGAAATATGGCATACAGGCTTAGTATCCTATTCAAATATTTTCTTGTTTGAACAAGTATGTGTAGATATACCAACAATCCCTAAGTATTAGTATATGTTAGCACATGTTCTTGTTTAAAGGGACAGTCAAGTCAAGTAAAACAGTAATGATTTAAGTTTAAAAAAATGCAATTTTATCAAAATTCTCTCTAACTTTTATCACCAATTTATCTTAGTTCTCATGGTGTTCTTAGTTGATAGCTAAACCTAGGAGGTTCATCTGCTCATTTCTTAGACCTTAAAGAGTGCATCTAATCTGAATGCATTTTGACCACTAGAGGGCATTATTTAATGTGTTTCATATATAAAATATTTAGCTCATGCAGTAAAGTTTACCTGGATTGATCAGTGATTGGCTGAAATGCAGGTCTGTCAAAATAACCGAAATAAGGGGTAATTTTTCAGAGGCATAGATACAAGGTTAATCACAGAAGTAAAACGTGTATTTCTCTAAGTCTTGTTTTTACAAACTTGATAATGCGTAATAAAGTGTTTTCTTTGTAACCAACAATAATTCATGTTATGACTGTCCCTTTAAGCTGTGTTGTTGGCATCAAAACAGTGATATGCCATCATGTTTAATTGTAATGGTCATTTTGTTAGAGAATAGGGAAACAGTTTGGACATCACTTCACAGAAACCAATCAATGTAATCAACAAGGATAGGTATGTGATGATGTGGTCTCCACACACTTGTAAAACACACTTTGCAAACAATCTGCCTCCATGGACCCGGTCCCATAGAAGCAGATTGTATACTGAGTGGGCTCCACAAGTGTAAGAAGACCACATTATCACATACCTCTCCATTACACATTAAATAAATAAAAATATCTAAAAAAAAATTACTTCCTCTTCCTTCCCCTCTTCCCACAAGACTGAGGCTCTGGGGAGGGCAACTGCCCCCTCCGACGAGATCTCCTAGGAGATGTTTGGGGAAGAGGGGAAGGAGGAGTACAGGGATCACCCGGCTGAGGAGGAGATTGAGGAGAAGATGAAGGAGGGCCAGGAGGAGATGGTCCAGCAGCACATGGCCCAGCAGCAGATGGCCCAGCAGCAGATGGCCCAGCAGCAGATGGCCCAGCAGCAGATGGTGCGTTATGCGCCTCCCAGAGGACCTGCAATTTATTCTTAAGAGTATTCAACATCTCTCTTTGGTCTTGGCGAATCTCTCTTTGGTCTTGGTGAATATCATTGAGTACTTCTGTCATGTAGACTCTGCTTTCCACCTGTTCCCTCCGGGGGGCACGCATCTCTTCTAGAAAATCAGTTAGGATGTGCAATTCTGGTATCTCTTGGGGTATTTTCTGAGGGGCTGCTGGTGCACGAGGGGCTGCTGGTGCACAAGGGGCTGCTGGTGCACAAGGGGCTGCTGGTGCATGAGGGGCTGCTGGTGCATGAGGGGCTGCTGGTGCACAAGGGGCTGCTGGTGCACGAGGGGCTACTGGTGCACGAGGGGCTACTGGTGCATGAGGGGCTGCTGCAGGGATCTCTTCTGCAGCGGGGGCTTCTTCAGGGGATGAAGGTACAGAGATGTCTTCCTTGTCTCCCCAAGGTTGCGAGTCATCTGCACCACTCTCATACATGGGTGAAGGAGGAGCCTGTGGGTGCTGAGCTGCCTCTTCCCCGGGCTCAGACTCTGTATATTGTAAAAAGAAAGAAATCGAGATATTAGCAAAGTTCAAAATAAAGATGTAAATGTTCTATTTGAAAGTGTATTAATGAGGCTGCCTTTGTAATTTAATTGTAAGCAAAAGCAATGAATACGATTTCCGCATTTGCAAACCCATGTTTCTGATATCTATATGGTCAATCTGAATGTCTTTTTGCGTTTGTCTTCAGTCTGATTAAATGCACACCTAATCTGTAGACTAGATACTAATGTGATGGCTTTTCTTGAAATAGAACTGTCTCAAGGTAATTGTGAATGCATTTACGTAATAATGTATAAAAAAAGTGTAATTGCGTTACTCATATCCTAATTTTTTTTTCTGTGTGAATGGGTTATGAGGTGGATGTAAAGAGATTATTAAATGAGTTTACCGGAAGATGAGAGTGGCAGGTTCCCGGTATCGACTCCGCCGATACCGACTATGGTCACCTCGGAGATGCTGGGACACAGCATTTCCTCCCATCGGGAATATTCAAATATCATTTCAGAACCGCCACCGGTCCCTGTTAGGTATTGGTTCAACCTTGAGTGAGAGCTTTCTTTTTAGTTCTATTTTGCAGTCCCGGTAGCAATGCTGTGTAGACTTGACATCCCTGTTATGGATCCCCACTGCATTAATCGCATCCCTGATCTCTAGCCATAGCTTCCTCTTTTCCCTAGGGGTGGCCTTCTGAGCCTGCAGCCTCCTAGCCCTCGCCATATAAGCCTCTATGAGGGCCTCCTTCTCCTCCATGGTATACCTCTCATTCCTCAGCCTGGGCTTCCCCTGTGATGTGAGCCTTTGTTTCCCAGACTGTGAAGCTCCCTCTCTACACTGCACAACACTGGGCCCAGCCTTTGTTCATCATCAACAAATTACTGGGGTCCACCCACTGCTTCCTCTCCCCCTTCCTGTCCAGTTCCCCTCCCTCTCCGTCTCCCTCTCCCCTCCTTCTCTCCTAACTAACCTCCTGCCTAACCTCCTCTACAAGCTGTTCTCTAACATCCTGCCTGATGAGCTCTAATAGCTCAGGGCTAATCTGCCCCCTACCCCCCCTCCCGACACACTCAAACAAAAAGTGAATGTGCCCAAATGAAAGGGGGTCAAAATAATGAACAAAAATTAAAAAGTGCTCAAAGTGTGAAAGGGATATAAATAAAAGAGGGTAAAGGGTTATAAACAGACAAATATGTATAAAAAGAAAAAAATGAGGATATGTAAACAATAAGTTGAAAATGAAAAAAAATCTAACTATGGGATGAGTATGGGCTTACAGGGGATGGGGTATGGATTTAAAGGGAATGGGGTATGGGGTTACAGGGAATGGGGTATGGGTTTAAAGGGAATGGGGTATGGGCTTATAGGGAATGGGGTATGGGTTTAAAGGGAATGGGGTATGGGATGAAAGGGAATGGGGTATGGAGTGTAGTATGAGAGGGGATGGGGTATAGAGTGTATGTAGTATTAGTGATAAGTGTATGTATGTATTGAATGTGTTTGCGTGTAAATGTGTTTATATAAGTATTAAGAAAAAAAATCTTGAACACTCAACCAAACAAACTCTCGCTCACTCACTCAGTAACTCACTATCTCAAACTAACACTCACACTAACACTAACTCACTATCTCACCCTACCACTAACTAACTCTCACAATAACACTAACTCACTCTCTCACACTAACACTAACTCTCACAATAACACTAACTAACTCTCACACTAACACACTATCTCACAATAACTCACTAACTCTCACACTAACACTAACTCACTATCTCACACTAACACTAACTAACTCTCACAATAACAATAACTCACTCTCTCACACTAACACTAACTCTCACAATAACACTAACTAACTCTCACACTAACACACTATCTCACAATAACTCACTAACTCTCACACTAACACTAACTCACTATCTCACACTAACACTAACTAACTCTCACAATAACACTAACTCACTCTCTCACACTTACACTAACTCTCACAATAACACTGACAATCTCTCTCCTCTCTAATCTCACAAAACCCTCCAGCAAAACAGTCAAAGAAGCCATGCTTGTAGCGTGCTTATATACCCAATGTAAATGTTTAATGATGTACCAGTTTGCAAAGTAAAGGAGGTTCAGGTGTGCTTTGTTAGTAATTAATATGTGTGCAATGTGTATTAGTTGTTTGAATTTGCCCATGTTCATATTGATTTAGTATTTGTGGAATGTGTATACTGCGATGATGTCATAGTGATCGTTTTGCATAACATTGTCCAAAAGTAGTATATGTAAATGTAAATGCTGATTTGTGATGGTCTCGTATTTCTGAAGTAGTGCAAATGTTTATTTATACTAATGTTCCGTAATCGTCAATGCAAATTTTTTGTTTGTGTATGAGTGTGTAATTATCGTTTCGTGTAAATGTTGTGCATTTTTTTTCCAATTGTGAATGTGTAATGCGTATGTGCTATGTTGCGTGAGCGATTGTTGTTTGTACATTTGATGTGTTTTTTTGTTGTGCATTATGTGGTATACGTAATATGACAGAGCATTGTGTATTTCTCGCGAGATCGAGTGTTAGCTGAAAAATCTATGATTATTTCATTAAGCATTGATTTCTATGGGATAATGTTTAAAGCACCTGTAATTACGCTTATTAAATAAACGTGGTAATATTGTTACCGCTATGCATTATGAGGTTGTTTTCAGACTCGTAATACCGACGTTATTAAAAGATACACAATGGAAATAACGTAAAAGTAACTACCGCACCCCTCATAATGCAAAACTCGTAATCTAGCCGTATGTTTTATGTGATATTGTATAAGTGCAGTTAACTAATTAAAATAAATGCTAAGCTAATGCATTGGAAAGGCTTAAAGGGACAGTCTACACCAGAATTTTTATTGTTTTAAAAGATAGATAATCCCTTTATTACCCATTTCCCAGTTTTGCATAACCAACACAGTTATAATAATATACTTTTAACCTCTGTGATTATCTTGTATCTAAGCCTCTGCAAACTGCCCCTTTTTTCAGTTCTTTTGACATACTTGCAGTCTAGCCAATCAGTGCCAGCTCCCAGATTACTTCACGTGCACGAGCACAGTGTTATCTATATGAAATATGTGAACTAACACCCTCTAGTGGTAAAAAACTGTTAAAATGCAATCTGAAAGAGGTGGGCTTCAAGGTCTAAGAAATTAGCATATGAACCTCCTAGGTTAAGCTTTCAACTAAGAATACCAAGAGAACAAAGCAAAATTGGTGATAAAAGTAAATTGGAAAATTGTTTAAAATTACATGCTCTATCTGAATCATGAATGTTTATTTTGGCCTACACTGTCCCTTTAAATAAAGAATTGAACAAACATATGACCTTAGTTGCCATACAATGTTTATATATATGAATTCTGATGTAATGGAAAGGGAGCAGGTGTGTTTTAAAACTTTATCCATAATAGTAAATAACTGATGCAGAAATGTCAACCTGAAGCATTAACCATGGAAATGAACTTCAGCTCATGCGTGCTCTTTCAGCTATAGATGTTTGAGGCCAATTTTGCTGCTCATCTTAAGATAGAAGATATATGAATCCTCACAAAAATAAAACACATTTAACGGAATATTCAGTTAACATGAGGACAAATCTTAACTTGAATAGTTATTTACTTCAAAACAAATACTAAAATATGAATATATCAATTATGTTTATTGAAATACATATAACAGTCATTTTAATTTGTTTAGAATTTGCGCATAAGATTTAACATAAATAGCATATTTTATATTTTGTGAATGAACAGAAAGCTGACATGTGTAATGATTGATAATGACATAATTTCTTCTGGCAATATTGTAGTTTCTGTGCCAGACATGTATTCAAACCTTCACCATCTTACTCTTCAAGACAAGACCTGTCTACAAATATATGTAACACCTTTTTTTTTTTTTTTTTTTTACTTCAAGAAAAAATACCCATGCGGAATATATTTTTTTCCTGTGGGCAAAAGCATAAGGAGGAATTAGTTTTGCTTTGTAAACCTAAGTGAAACAGATTGGCTGTACACTACCTACACTACTACTTGTCTTTACAGCAGGAACACTTTCATCTAAAACATTAAACTCATGCAGTTATGTTCAGCACAACTTTGTAAATATAAATTATGTGCATTGAAATTTAAATACAATTTGCATTTATCTATTTATTCTTTCACGGTGTTGCTGTTTTCTGAGCTAGTAAATTAACTATGAGCTAGTAAATTAACATTCAAAGGCAAGTGGATATAATTAACTATAACACAGAAACCAAAGCTACTTAAACATAGACATTTGGAAGAATCAGACTCACATAGTTTTTTTTTTTTTATTATTAGTTTTTTTTTTGAGGTTATTCATAAATACAGCTCCAAGGCAATGCTCAATAGCGAAAACAGTATATACATTATGTTACCCAAGTATGACATGGAAGTGCATAACAATAAGATACAAAGATAATTAAAAGTCAAAACAATAGAATTGTAAGTAAAGCTATTTAACACTAGTAATAAACCTCATTTGATGTTTTTAATATATAGGTATATGCCCCCCACACTTCTAGGGGCCACTCTTGGACCCATGAAAATATATGTGACTCAATAGGGGGACGCTAATGATAGGTGCGGTCACTTGTGGACCGTAGAATTTTATAATGACACAAAGTGATATATTCCTATGTCTGCCATATCAAAGTAAAATTACAGGAAAAATGAGGATAATAATCAATTATAAGGGACATATTACACTGGTGTCCAAAGTTTGTTCTAAGCGCTCTCTCTCTTAACTAAGCCTATGCCCGCAATGAAGGAGAACTGGAGTTGAACATGGCAAACCCTATTACACATTAAGGTTGACAGGGGACTAAAGGTGACTACAAATAGGGGTGTTGAACTGTCTTTGCTGCCATTAATATATCTTTCAACTACAGAGCCAACCTCCTTAGGCCATAGGTGACTTCCGGTTCCCCCAGATAGTGACCCTTAATGCACTCTGGGTGTTTAAATCCCAACCAGGGCAGCCCCTCAATCAAGCCCACTATTACTTAGCTCTCCCATTTTTTATTTTTTTCTTCCCAGTAGTTACCCTCAAAGTATTGCACTACCTCGGCCGCTGGCTGCGCAAAAAAGAGGATTAACTGATTTTATGTTAGCTATTATCCATTATGAGAACTATTTTCTAGTTGACCTCTGCAGGGGGGCCTCTAAGTACATAGGGACAGCATGTGAGGAGAAGGGACACCCAGAATGCACAATCAGATCACTCCAAAATACTGAATAACAAACTAATTTAGATACTGCTCTAAAAATTAGGAAGATACCTCCCATTCAACTAGTACAACTACAAACATGGAAACCAAAAAAAAACATATGTTTGCGGGGGACTATCCTGATGAAATATCTTTCCTCCATATGACATCAAAGTGGAGTAATACCCCTGATCCTGGAGTAGGAAGATGAGCCCACCCACCCCCACAACAAAGCACTTCTGGCAAATGACATATATAAAAATACAACAGTGCCCATTATAACTCTAATAGATTACCATACATTGCCCCCAACACAGACATTAACATAAGTCATTTTGTGACGTATAGGTAGTTTGTAAGGGAAAACACTTAGGGAGCATAGCAGTGTAGAGCAGAATATTTACATTTGCTGCCACATTAATTACTGTTGTACAGTGACACATGTAAGTGCGGCTTAACTAAAGAGGCATGCACATAGGAATGAAAGCAGAGTGTAGGGCCAAAAGCCATTAACATATAGATTGTTCAACCTGTATTATAAGTTAGTTCTGCTTTACATTGAGCTGTCGGTTAATGTTCCTTATGTTGTCCTGTAAGAAACAAAGGACTTAATGTAGTTGGTAGATTTCCCAGTCTATCCATGTTCATAGTGGAAAGTAACCCCGTACATAGTGTAAGCAGGGAATGAACGTGTCTGTTGATCCTTATAGTAAGTTCTGCGGGTATGCTGATACGACAATCTGTCTAAGTGCCGCACATCAAAACCAGAGAGAGCAGCTCCTTATCCGATGCCTGTTCTCCTTGTTGCGACTTCATTTGTAAAGAATAGGGGTAGTGACCCATAAAAAGGGGGACTGTGCGGTGTAAACTGGTTATCGGGTATGCTGCAGAGGCTAGGCTCGGACCACCCTCCCCTCTTTGTGAAACTTTGAGTGCGGTGGCTTTGGCCTATAAATCTAGGCGAGATAAGTGTCCCCAGTGTGGCGTCCTCTGACAGCAGGTATGGCGATATCCCCGAGGCCAGCCTCCCCCCGTGTCTCTGCCCATGATAGGTTCCCTTAAGACCGGGAGAAGCAATATTTAAATCCGCTCTAGCTGTGCTCGCGGGTCTCCCTGCATTCGGCGTCCCCACAAAGGAACCTCTCATTACCGCTATTTTTCCCGTTGAGTGATCAGAGGAATCATTCACCCTTAAAGCGGTACCTACCGGTGTACTCAGACCACGGTACTGTGATGTCCCATCCGGGATCTGGACCTGTAGCGAGGGATCTGGTGCGTTTAGGAGGTGCGCTTGGGGGCTGGCTTCTTTGTCAGATTTCTCCGGGGAAGCTTCTGAGACATCATATGGATGTCTAGCTTGCTTTGTGAGCTCTCGCAGACTATCGGTTTCAGCCAGCAAGGTCTGTAGTATCCTTTCGTGATGCTCCTCTAGTAAGCGGGTCACAGTCTGAAGTAGCATAGTGAAACAAGGCGCCATTTCTTACAGATACTTGAGTAGTAGTGAAATCTCTCAATCCTCACTCCTGTTTATCCCCCAGAACAAGCATGGCATAGCAGACATAGGTAGCATGAATGGTATATGTTTTCTCCTATAGAGAAGGATTGCAATCCAGTAGGGAATGCCTTACCCGGATGACCGGGGGGGGGGTGCTGAGGTCTCGGAAGAGGCCGCCGCCAGAGGCCACAGTGGTCCAGATCAGCGCTCCAGAGTCATTAAGTCAGCAAATTTGGTATTGATCAGTTCAGTGGATTATACTACAGACAAATAAAATGCTTTTTTCCCATATATGCTGCAATTATCTGTTTATAATAGGCGGATTATACAGATATTCTCCTAGAGCTCCTGATAACACATCCTGTCATGGACGCCGCCTAGACACGCCCCCCGACTCACCTAGTTTTATACGCTTACAACCTACACTAACCTTCTTATCTCCACTGCTATCCTCTAAAACCCCCTAGCATGTAAGCCTATGAGCCCAGCTGTTTGTAGTTCACCTTCATAAGAACCGACTACAACAGTGCAACTCTTGGCAGGACCCTCTACCCATTTGATCCCTGTAATCACTTTTTATATACCACCTATGCTCATAGCACTGCAGAACCTATTGGCGCTCTACAAATACCTGATAATAATAATAATAAGTAAGCTCACTGTCACTAAAGTATTCAGCATGTTTGAGGTGTAGATATGCGATAAAGCCTGATACACATATATTGCAAGAGACACACTGAGAAGGGTTAAACAAAGGGTAAGCAAATTCACACAAAAAGGTCCTGATGATCAAAGCATCATGGTAATGGCGATATTTTAAATAGTGATTAACCACACGATCGAGATTGTCTGTGAAATTTTTAAAAGAGCTGAAATAATTGTTTAAAGGCATTGTCGCTAATAGGTGTTTTATTATACATCTCTGTGGGTGGTGATGCTTTTCTGATATTAAATCCAAATGACAGCAACAGCACCTTAGGTATGCATCATGATTCTATTTATTGATGAAACATCACAGATACAACAACGTTTCGGTCAGCAATAGACCTTACTCATGTTATACAAATGAATATTACTAGTCACATCTTATACCCTCCTATAGGGGAGGGACCAATTACCTGTCCAGGTGGTAAAACAATTTTCCATATATTCACAAAACCTAAGCACCCCCTCTAGTGGACACAGGAATAGACTTCTTCTTAACCCATTATGACCTGAAAAACACACATCCACAGTTATATACAGTGTTAATATAAATTCTAAAAAACCTTACTTGTACAAAAACAATTTCATATCAAAATAATCACAATAGTGATAATATGCCCAATCATACATAGAAAACCACAATAGTAAAAATATCTCATACCAATATTTAATCATATCAAATTTATAAGGTGACATTCCATTCAATCTCCTTATTCATCCCCACTGGGACCAGTGACTGTAAAGTATAAATCCAAAATGTTTCCCTAGATTTTAGAATCTTAAGTATATCACCCCCTTGTCTAGGTTTCCTAACATGTTCGATAACCTGAAATCTGAGCTGTGATATAGAATGGCCTGCCTGCAAAAAATGACTGGATACAGGAGCATCCACATTTTTCCGTTGAATATTGGCCTTATGTTCATTCATCCGGTCTCTGGCTCTACGTGTCGATTCCCTAATGTAAATATTTGAGCAAGGACACATGATCAAATATATAATAAACTCAGTATTACAAGTGTAGAAGCCAGAGATCTGAAATTTCTTTCCAGTAAGCGGATGTGCAAAAGAGTCCCCCTTAATCATATTATTGCAGTTACAGCAGCCCAAAAATGGGAAATGTCCCAACCTAGGAGTGGAAATAAAAGTTTGTCTCAGCCCCTTCTCAGGGCCCAAATCAGCTTTCACTAATGTGTCTCTTAGATTTCTACTCCTTTTATAAGCTGCCATAGGGGGCTCCTCAAACTCTTTTATGTTGGGATTAAGATCTTTTATGATAGACCAATGTTTTTTAATAATTTTGTTCACTTTACTACTTAGGGAATTATACTCAGTTACAAAAATCAATCTGTTTTTATTTTTCTCTTCAGCCTTAACTCTTGTTCTAGTCCCTTTAAGGATAGATTCCCTAGAGGTCATCTCTATTTCTTTAATTTGTTGTTCAATTAGTAGCTTAGGGAAACCTCTCTTCAGAAAACAGTTCCCCATCTCTTGTAACCTAGTTTTTCCAATAGCCTCATCTGACACTATTCTCTTAAAATGAAGGAGCTGACTCCTTGCTAAACTTTTAATAAGTGTGGGCGAATGTGCACTCTCAAACCTTAATAGACTATTTCTGTCGCTTTCTTTCTTATATAAATCCAGTGGCGGCTGGTGAATTTTGAAGATGGTGGGGCGCTTGGCTCCGCCCCTGACCCCACCCCTTTAAATAAATCCCCGCCCCTCAAATGGCTCCATATATTTGAACCGGTATACACTAGGGAACCAGGGAATTAACCAGGTTTCTATAATATTCATATTCCTGTTAAGAATTTGTCATACATATTTCCAGAGAATTTTATTTTACATTTGATCTATATCTATATGACCAGAAGTGCTTAACCACTAAGCAGTGAGAGAGTTGCAATGCATTCACTGCAAACAACTATGCTTCCAGGACAGATCTGAATGCAGCAGGAATAACAGTAAATACCCATAAATGTGATGACATTTTTTCATATTGCAAAATACATTTCTTGACCATGTTGCACATTTTTAAACACACAGTGACATCACCTATTTCTCCTGTACTTTCTGTTCCTTTGGATCCAGAGGGATAGTATTTGAGGTGATGCTTCCGTCCGCCTCTGTGCTTCCTCCTGAGTCCCCCGACGAGTCACTGGCTGATGACGTGGAATTTGTATGCCGGTCGCGTGTGCGACGCTGTCTCCGCCAGTTAAATGCGCCATGTCACCTGTTATCCTCATACGTGCCTCTGGACCACCAATACACTGTACCGCTATGGTAATCGTCCTCATCCTTTAGGAACTTCTGCCGTTTGTGGGCCTCTATGGTCTTCTGGAGCTCGCTGATATTAGCATTTACTGTTGCCAACATTTTCTCCATCTCTTCAATGGACAGCATCGACTTTAAAGTTCCTTCCAAGTGTGTGATTACAGATACAACAATGTTTCAGTCAGCAATAGACCTTAGTCATGTTATACAAATGAATATTCCTAGTCACATCTTATACCCTCCTATAGGGGAGGGACCAATTACCTGTCCAGGTGGTAAAACAATTTTCCATATATTCACAACATGTATCTGTGATGTTTCATCAATAAATAGAATCATGATGCATACCTAAGGTGCTGTTGCTGTCATTTGGATTTATTGTTGTTGTTTGGGATCGGTGCAGGATCCTTGCAACGTGCACCTGGATACAGGACTGTGAGTGCTGTGCTGAACCTTTTTGTTGATTATCTCTACTGCACTTAGCTACGTGCACTCTTGAAGTCTATTCTGATATGATGTAGAAAATAAATGATGAAATTGAACCTCAAACTTTCACATATATCTCTAGACATCTCTACTAAGGAGCATGAGAAATATAAGAAGAAGAACTTGGCCTATGAATTACACGCCACGACCCTAGCAGAATACTATAGGGTCTGGCGTATACCAAGAGGCCTTCATATGAATATAAGGCCTATATTGATGCGAGAAAACAAAGAGTATAATGAGAAATTTACTTACATTTTGAATAAATGTTCCTTCGACCTCCTGGTGTTAACCATCGAGTTACTGCAGCGTGACCTGGAAAAACAAAAGGAGGAGATCACACACTTGGAAGGAGCTTTAAAGTTGATGCTGTCTGTTGAAGAGATGGAGAAAATGTTGGCAAACTTGGCAACAGTAAATGCTAATATCAGCGAGCTCCAGAAGACCATAGAGGCCGGCAAATGGCAGAAGTTCCTAAGGGATGAGGAAGATTACCATAGCGGTACAGTGTATCGTGGTCCAGAGGCACGTATGAAGATAACAGGCGACATGGCGCATCTAACTGGCGGAGACAGCGTCGCACACGCAACTGGCATACGTATTCCACGTCATCAGGCAGTGACTCGTCGGGGGACTCCGAAGGAAGCACAAAGGCGGACTGAAGCATCACCGCAAATACTATCACTCTGGATCCAAAGGAACAGAAAGTACAGAGAGTTACCCGCAACAAGACGAAGCGGGTCTAGTGGTAAATATCTCTGAATATGACTTGACTGAGACTGAAAGGAATGTTATCAATAAGGGATTGTCTTTTTATCCCCAATCGAAATGTGATTTTTTTCCAACTACAGAGGGACTTGTATTCATTCTTCTGTAATATGAATCTAAAGATGTTTTTTGGTACTTGATCCATTATGGGTGAGAATGTAAATACTCAGCATGATAATAACTTGTTGTCATTAAATAATCTTAATCTCAGAGTTAAAAGTAACTTCACACCTAATGTGAATAACAATAGTACTAAGTACTAAGAGATATTGATTTGCTCAAGCAGAGATATAGGGTGTCTAAAATAACAAAGGTAATGCTTTGACATATGGAAAAATGTTTTCTAGATTGGAGTATAAGGCCCTGCTAGATTTAAAAACCAACAAACAGATCATTTGTAAGCCAGCCGATAAAGGCGGGGCAACAGTAATACTAGACAAGAGTTACTATGTACAAGAGATAAAGACACAGTTACAGGATAGCGATGTATATTTACCATTAAAGAGAGATCCCTCTTTTGAGGTGAGGAAAGAACTAGATAAATGTATTTTTAAGGCAATGTGTAATGGGTTAATTTCTGAGAAAGAGCAGAAATTTTTTGTTCAGAGTACATTTTCCATACCTGTATTTTACACATTGCCTAAAATACACAAGAATTATGAGACTTCACCAGGCCGCCCTATTGTGGCTAGTACTAATTCTATTCTCACTAATGTGTCAATATATTTGGATAGACTATTGAGACCTCTTGTTACTGGATCTCTGTCTTATATTAAGGATACTGGGGATTTTTTTAATAAACTTGGTGATATTGTTTTACAAAGTGACAAATTCATTCTCTATACACTTGATGTGAATAGCCTTTATACATCTATTACACATAATAGTGGTCTTGATACCACAAGATAGGCTATTAGATCTAGTGGTATAGTATCAGATATTGAATGTGAATTTATAATTGAGTTGTTACAACTTATCCTTTATTGTAACTATTTCCTTTTCAGGATCAGTTTTATATACAGCGTCAGGGTACTGCCATGGGGTCGAATGTCGCGCCCAAATATGCCCATATATTCATGAATATCTATGAAGAGAGGTTTGTTTATACCAACTATATGTTTCAACAACATGGATTATGCTGGTTTAGATATATAGACAATGTCTTTGGCATATGGGGGGGCGACATCGACTCCCTGTTGGATTTTGTGGCCGATTTGAATGTCTCTACACGACACAATAAATTTAAACTTACATATAGTGTGGAATCTATAGCCTTCTTAGATACCACTGTCATCAAAAAGGGTGGACATCTGGGGACAGATTTATATAAGAAAGAAAGGATTGAGAGTGCTCACTCGCCCACACTTATTAAAAGTTTACTAAGGAGTAAGCTCCTTCGTGTTGAGAGAATAGTGTCAGATGAGGCTATAGGAAAAACTAGGTTACAAGAGATGGGGAACTATTTTCTGGAGAGAGGTTTCCCTAAGCCACTAATTGAACAACAAATTAAAGAAATGGAGATGCCCTCTAGGGAATCTATCCTTAAAGGGACTAGAACAAGAGTTAAGGTTGAAGAGAAAAAGAAAAACAGATTGATTTTTGTAACTGAGTATAATTCCCTAAGTAGTAAAGTGAACAAAATTATTAAGAAACATTGGTCTATCATAAAAGATCTTAATCCCAACATAAAAGAGTTTGAGGAGCCCCCTATGGCAGCTTATAAAAGGAGTAGAAATCTATGAGACACATTAGTGAAAGCAGATTTGGGCCCTGAGAAGGGGCTGAGACAAACTTTTATTTCCACTCCTAGGTTGGGACACTTCCCATGTTTGGGCTGCTGTAACTGCAATAATATGATTAAGAGAAACTCTTTTGCACATCCGCTTACTGGAATGAAATTTCAGATCTCTGGCTTCTACACTTGTAATACTGAGTTTATTATATATTTGATCAAGTGTCCTTGCTCAAATATTTACATTGGGGAATCGACACGTAGATCCAGAGACCGGATGAATGAACATAAGTCCAATATTCGACGGAAAAATCTGGATGCTCCTCTATCCAGTCATTTTTTGCAGGCAGGCCATTCTATATCACAGCTCAGATTTCAGGTTATCGAACATGTTAGGAAACCTAGACTAGGGGGTGATAGACTTTAGATTCTAAAATCTAGGGAAACATTTTGGATTTATACTTTACAGTCCCTGGTCCCAGTGGCGATGAATAAGGAGATTGACTGGAATGTCACCTTATAAATATGATATGATTAAATATTGGTATTAGATATTTTTACTATTGTGGTTTTCTATGTATGATTGGGCATATTATCACTATTGAGATTATTTTGATATGAAATTGTTTTTGTACAAGTAAGGTTTTTTAGAATTTATATTAACGCTGTATACAACTGTGGATGTGTGTTTTTCAGGTCATAATGGGTTTACCACCTGGACAGGTAATTAATTAAACAGACAGTATAGAAATTGTGGAGTTAATAGATATAATTTTTTTTTTTAAATTTAAAAAAAAAATCAAACTTTATTGTAACTATATTAAAATGTTCCTTAAGACATAGGAACTGCTACACACATATATAATTTCTTTCTGTCTTCTGAGTAAAGGGTTAATTCTCAGTCTCACCCTTTAGAAACATCGCTGATCAAAAGAGCATCAAGGATACAAACAACAACATATTTAAAAAGGGGCCATGAGCTTGGGGTGTTTTGCATATAAAGATTCATAAAATAGCTCTTATCATAGTAGGAGTATATGTCTTTATGTTTATCAAAATATATCTTTTTGTTTATCAAAACATTAAAGGGAAATGTATCACTTTTTCATAGCGTGAGTGTCTATATCTTTAAGGCAATTCACTGGATACAAACTATACCCTATGTAACCACCTACTAAAATGGTAGTAGTACAATTAACTCCAAGTTAAAGAGTATTTAAGCATATCTATTAAGTAGTTTGTTGTTGGGTAGTTAGTCTTCAGAAACAGCTTATCTAGCATGTGTTATGTTACTCTCAGTGCATATAGCAATATTAAACTTAAGATAGGACCCTACTAATTGCCACTTGTGCATAAGTATCTTTCAGCTGCCGATCTCAATATTCCTCACATACACACATTGGTAACTTTCATGCTGTATTCTACTGTTAAATGTAGGCAACAACTATGTAGACATGGATCTGTTATTTTCGTATGCAATAGATTAGCATTAGGAGGCAAGCAATCTATATCCGTTAGAGAAATAACTCTCAAATACCCACGGATTTAAGTTAACAGTCCTTCTAAAGTAGTATGTTAATTTTTACAGTCACACTTATAGTAAAAGTTATAACTCGTCTATTGAGAATTTTTTAGCAGAACCAAACAATGCTATAATGCGCTATATTAGGCTATATTCACATAGCCATATTAACAGATTCAATGTTTATTCTTTTAACTGCAGTGTAGCTCTATTACTGCTAATGTTCGTAGAGAGTAATGTAATTTTGCTATATTAGTATAGCCATTAATGTATTATAACAACTTTTAAACTACCCACAACATTTTACCAATGCCGATAACGGCACATATGCTACCCACAAGCCCCTCCCACCAACGCGTTTCATCACGATTACGTGACTTTGTCAAGGTTTAGGGGCCGGCCACACATCTAGTGCGTCTACTTGTAGTGTTTTTTTTTGTTACCATAGTTACCACACAGCAATAAGCCGTGTATTCATTTAAAGGCGTATCAATTT
This sequence comes from Bombina bombina, assembly GCF_027579735.1. Classification (NCBI taxonomy): domain Eukaryota; kingdom Metazoa; phylum Chordata; class Amphibia; order Anura; family Bombinatoridae; genus Bombina; species Bombina bombina. The sequence continues at coordinate 841,137,111 of NC_069501.1, forward strand.
ATCATATGCTTAAATCGCAACTTTCTAATATTATTGAAAAATGTAGCCAAGTTCACTTGATGAATAAAGCATAATGTATACAATTTCAGTGAGTATATGAAGAGTATTTAAAGAGAGATTATTTACTTTTCTTAACAATAATGGTGAATATACTGATAGTCTATTTAAAACTGTTCATATTGTATAAATGTAATGCATTCTTGCCAATACTTTATATTAAATATGGCTTTACATAAGTATCTCTTCAGCCACCATTAATGCAATATTACTTTTTACTATATTGCAGAGAAGTAGTCAATATATATGTGTGGGATCAAGATTATTTGGAGCACTAAGGTATTTTATTTTGCTCTCCCCACTAGGTCACAAATCTCAACTGAAAGGAGATCTCGCCTGGTCATATTCATTTTAATTTTGTTGTTTCTTTATAGGAAGCAGGAAAATTATATATCTTCATTTAATCAATTTGGGCTCCTACTTTGCAGATCATATATCCATCTACATTCTCTCTGCAGAAGGATTTTGCCAAGGTCACCCCTCCTTTGATTACAGCGAATCTGATCTAGTGCCAGGAATTTGATATTATATTTGTCATTGGTATGGACATTGTTCATGTGTTCAGCTACCGGAACAGATCTCTCCCATTTTATATCCCCCATATGTTCCAAGATCCTTGTGTGGAGCTCTCTGATCGTTTTACCCACATAGATCAGCGGGCAGCTGCATATTGCCACATATACGACCATTCTTGATCTACAATTCAAAAAATATGGGATTGGGTATTTCTATTGTGTTGCTGGGTGGATGAACACTTTTGTTGGTAGCATATTTTTGCATGCTTGGCATTTTCCACATTTGAAGGAGCCCTTTGTATTTGATAACCAAGTTGTGGTTGGTTGTTGCACATAATGACTTCTTGTTAGTAAGTCCTTCATATTTTTGGCTCTTCTATTTGTAATTGATGGATTTGCTTGTAAAATTTCCTTGAGATCCTCATCTTGGTATAGGATTGGAAAATAATATTTTTGAAAAATCTTGCGTACCTCAGTATTTTGGTCATCAAATGTACCGATGATCCTTACATTTTTCTGTTCATCATTTGTTTCTGTCTGGTATTATTTAACAATTCTCTACGATTGGAGTTTTTTGCAGTGCTATATGCACTGAGAGTAACATAACACATGCTAGATAAGCTGTTTTTGAAGACTAACTATCCAACAACAAACTACTTAATAGATATGCTAAAATACTCATTTACTTGGAGTTAATTGTACTACCACCATTTTAGTCGGTGGTTACATAGGGTATAGTTTGTGTCCAGTGAAGTGCCTTAAAGATATAGACACTCACGCTATGAAAAAGTGATACATTACCCTTTAATGTTTTGATAAACAAAAAGATATATTTTGATAAATATAAAGACATACACTCCTACTAAGATAAGAGCTATTTTATGAATCTTTATATGCAAAACACCCCAAGCTCATGGCCCCTTTTTTAATATGTTGTTGTTTGTATCCTTGATGCTCTTCTGATCAGCGATGTTGCTAAAGGGTGAGACTGAGAAGTAACCCTTTACTCAGAAGACAGAAAGGAATTACATATGTGTGTAGCAGTTCCTATGTCTCAAGGAACATTTTAATATAGTTACAATAAAGTTTGATTTTTTTTAAAAATTTAAAAAAAAAAATTCTGGACTGTGAGTGCTGTGCTGAACTTTTTTGTTGCTTTTCTGATATTGGCAATATTATCACCTACTATTTTTGTCTATGTGCAGCTGTGTAAAATGTCTGTTTATAAATAATGTTGCCTGTTTCCATTTGTTATGTTGATGGTTGTCTGTGTGGAAGTGTTTTTGTGGATAGGTATCTAATTTTATCCCCTCAGGTTTATTGGTGTCACTGGATATCAATGTATGTTAAAACAGCTGAGGGAAGGGAACAAAGGAAGATTTTTCTATTCTTTCATTTCCTTCTACTACATATGTTCAACCTACTCTAATAATTCACACTTCTATGCTACACTCTTCTTTACCCTTCTCCTTCATCATTTTTGTCCACCTTTTACCATTTCCTCTCTTTTTACTTACACTTTTCTGCCTAATCTGCTTCACCTTTTCTATTTTGTTTTCCACTCCTTTGAAAAGGGAAAATAGAAAGAAGCTAATAAGGAAGATGCTGGGTATCTTCAGGATTATGTTTCTTTTTTTTTTCTGTTTTTTTCAATCTTTATCTTCATTGCACTTTCCTCAGTTTTCATTAATGTATCCTATTGTCTTATTTGCACTTCTCACATTCATCCATTTAGGAAAATATAAAAAAAGTTAATAATGAAGATGGTGAGTATCTTCATTATTGCCTTTTTTCTCATTTCTGTTTTCTAATTATTTTACCTATTGCACCTTTTTCAGTTTTATTTACTTTATCCTATTCCCTTATTTTCACCTCCTACATTTCTCCATTTATTTTTCCAATAAACTCTTCTTTCCCCTCTGGCTATTTACTTTCCACCTCATTTGTTTCTATTCCTTTCAGCCACAACCAATTACCTTTCTGCCTGTAGTGTCCTTTTTCACATTTCTTTCTCTTCCCTCTTCTCATCTCTATTGACTTCCCCTCTAATTCTACACTCCATATTGTATTTCCACCATCTCTTCTGCCAGAAAGATATTTCCCGCCTATTGCACTTGCTTCAAAACCCAACAAGTTTTATCATATTATTTTTCCATTATTTAATTTCTATTTCTTTATTTCATGCTATTTAACCTCCTTGTACTTATCAAGTACTTGCTTAATAAACTGAACAAACTGGCTTTGGAACAGACATACAGACAGAAATACATACAGACAGACAGATAGATAATAGATGTAAAGAAAGATAGATAGATATATGGATAGATAGAGCGATAAATAGATAGATAGATACCCTAATGTACTGCAGTTAAGAACAAGCTACAATCTTTCTAGTCCTTTGTATAAAAAAAAATCTCACTTCAAGGTCAGAATGTCTTCTTAACTCAAATTTTTTCTATTGATATCAATCTAATCATTCTCTCACTAGCCTCCCATCTATACAGGTATCAAACCAAATTGCATTGGTAGGTTTTTTTTTTTCAGAAGTTTTAAAAAGGCTTCTTTCATCTGTTGCCATTTCACATGGTCAGTCTTCGCTAGATTATTTTAGCCTTCATTACCTTTATACTGAACTGTGGCTGAAGTATTGCTCTCTGTCAAAGCTGCAATTTTCCCTATCATTTTAAAGTACAGAATACTCTTTTCTTTCATTTGGCCTTGCTAGTTTAAATGGCCTGTACACTTTTGCAATTCATTGAGATATTGAATTCAAAAAGAGAAAACATTTTTTATTTAATTGAGTTCATTTGAACTATTAGGATCAAGGTTAATGGTCTGTTTTTTGTTTTTTTTGTTTGTTTTTTTAAGAAAATTGTTTAAAGCATTACCTCAGTTTATTAAACGTTTCCTAAGTGATTATTAGTGCATTTTTAAGCGTATTAAAAATGTTTAAAATATTTTTAAGATACAAATAACTGTCAGATAATACAAGCTTACATTAAATATGTATTTGAGAGTAAATACGCAAAAGTTGTGGGTATCATAAAAATCATTATTAGATTGCATTCTAAGCTTAGATCTGTAAGGTTATCAGCATAATTTATTTAAAGTTATTCATTTTATGAACCAGTCTACTGATGACTTTTTCCACAGCTTAAAACATTTCTGACATAGGTACTCTTACCTACTCTCCTCATATTTGATTTTTCATCAGTTTAAGGGGGTTTTCTAAACACTATTTTCATTTCTGCCAAAACTAATTTCATGTAATATTAATTTTAACATTATGATTCCTTAATTCTGTTGATATCTTGGGAACAAAAAGTAGCCTACTCTATATAGGCTTGTTACAGCTCTCAAATACTCTATGGAAGCTTCTATAGAAATAAAAATCTCTCTGCCAATAAAAGCAAGTTAGCAATGTCAGTTTTTTTCTGTAGGAGAAAGGTGGAGGGACCGAAATTGGTAGAATGCTGGTGTGGGGGGGATTTGCACATACTTTATACAGAGGCCATATACCATTAAATTATGACTTTGGATATGGTTCTACAGGAGTGTGAGAGAAACACTATTAGAACTATAAGTGATGTGATAACTTAAAAATGAAACTGACTCATTAATGTCAATAAATCCCTGTCACCACAGTTAAAATGACACTAAACCCATTTTTTTCTAATGATTCAAACAGAGCATGCAATTTTAAGCAACTTTCTATTTTACTCCTATTATCAATTTTTTCTTTGTTCTCTTGCTATCTTTATTTAAAAAGCAGGAATGTAAAGCTTAAGAGCCGGCCCATTTTTGGTTTGGGTTATGCTTGCTTATTGGTTTGCTAAATATAGCCACCAATAAGCAAGAGCTATCCAGGGTGCTGAACCTAAAATGTGCTGGCTCCTAAGCTTTAAGTTCCTGCTTTTTAAATAAAGATAGCAATAGAACGAAGAAAAATTGATAGTAGGAGTAAATTAGAAAGTTGCTTAAAATTGCATGCTCTATCTGAATCATGAAAGAACATATTTGGGTTTTGTATCCCTTTTAAGTAATTATTACTATAACTTAGAGAGCTATTAAAACTGCATCATAATTTGCAGTCAAAATGAAATTTTGCAAACACACAGCCTGTATATTACATCAATATAGCTACTGAGTCTAATGAACATATGCACATATTTTAATGTCAGTGTCCCTCATACAGATGTAAAGAACAACCAGCATTAAACAGTATTCTCTTGTTCAAATATTTATAGTTCATAAATCATTACCTAATATAAACATCCTGCATAAATTGTATTCATTTTAAATTGCTCTCATGTTTTAGAGTCTTATTATGATTTATTTTCTCCAAATTAAATATTATTCAATGCAGTTATAAAACTGCAATAATATTTGTGAACGTTTATTATAGTTCAAGGGTAAAATATAAAACCCATTTAGTAATGCAGCTATATACTGCAATGTGCATTGTTTTAATTTGTAAGCAAACAAAAACATCTCATACCAATTTCTTCTGTTCTTAGTTTACTAAAAAACATAACTGCAAATGGACCATACATATTTTTCTATTTAAAATCATCACCTACAAAGCATGTGTTTCCTTACGGCTAGATTTAGAGTTTGGCGTTAGCCATCAAAACCAGCGTTAGTAATGCAGCTATATACTGCAATGTGTATTGTTTTAATTTGTAAGCAAACAAAAACATCTCATACCAATTAAAACCCATTTAGTAATGCAGCTATATACTGCAATGTGTATTGTTTTAATTTGTAAGCAAACAAAAACATCTCATACCAATTTCTTCTGTTCTTAGTTTACTAAAAAACATAACTGCAAATGGACCATACATATTTTTCTATTTAAAATCATCACCTACAAAGCATGTGTTTCCTTACGGATAGATTTAGAGTTTGGCGTTAGCCGTCAAAACCAGCGTTAGAGGCTCCTAACGCTGGTTTTGGGCTACCGCTGGTATTTAGAGTCAGTCAGGAAAGGGTCTAACGCTCACTTTCCAGCCGCGACTTTTCCATACCGCAGATCCCCTTACGTCAATTGCGTATCCTATCTTTTCAATGGGATCTTTCTAATGCCGGTATTTAGAGTCGTGGCTGAAGTGAGCGTTAGAAATCTAACGACAAAACTCCAGCCGCAGAAAAAAGTCAGTAGTTAAGAGCTTTCTGGGCTAACGCCGGTTTATAAAGCTCTTAACTACTGTGCTCTAAAGTACACTAACACCCATAAACTACCTATGTACCCCTAAACCGAGGCCCCCCCACATCGCCGCCACTCTATTAAAATTTTTTAACCCCTAATCTGCCGACCGCACACCGCCGCCACTTACGTTATCCCTATGTACCCCTAATCTGCTGCCCCTAATACCGCCCACACCTACATAATATTTATTACCCCCTAATCTGCCGCCCCCGCTATCGCTGACACCTGCATATTTTTTTTAACCCCTAATCTGCCGCTCCGTACACCGCCGCAACCTACATTATACCTATGTACCCCTAATCTGCTGCCCCTAACACAGCCGACCCCTATATTATATTTATTAACCCCTAATCTGCCGCCCCCAACGTCGCCTCCACCTACCTACAATTATTAACTCCTAATCTGCCGACCGGACCACACCGCTACTATAATAAATTTATTAACCCCTAAAGCTAAGTCTAACCCTAACACTAACACCCCCCTAAGTTAAATATAATTTAAATCTAACGAAATAAATGAACTCTTATTAAATAAATTATTCCTATTTAAATCTAAATACTTACCTGTAAAATAAACCCTAATATAGCTACAATATAAATTATAATTACATTGTAGCTATTTTAGGATTAATATTTATTTTACAGGCAACTTTGTAATTATTTTAATCAGGTACAATAGCTATTAAATAGTTAATAACTATTTAATAGTTACCTAGTTAAAATAATTACAAAATTACCTGTAAAATAAATCCTAACCTAAATTACAGCAGATTAGGGGTACATAGGGATAATGTAGGTTGCGGCGGTGTACGGAGCGGCAGATTAGGGGTTAATAATAATATGCAGGGGTCAGCGATAGCGGGGGTGGCAGATTAGGGGTTAATAAGTGTAAGGTTAGGGGTGTTTAGACTCGGGGTTCATGTTAGGTTGTTAGGTGCAGACATAGGAAGTGTTTTCCCATAGGAAACAATGGGGCTGCATTAGGAGCTGAACGCTGCTTTTTTGCAGGTGTTAGGTTTTTTTTCAGCTCAAACAACCCCATTGTTTCCTATGGGGGAATCGTGCACGAGCACGTTTTTGAAGCTGGCCGCATCCGTAAGCACCGCTGGTATCGAGAGTTGCAGTGGCGATAAATTATGCTCTACGCTCCCTTTTTGGAGCCTAACGCAGCCCTTCTGTGAACTTTAAATACCAGCGGTATTTAAAAGGTGCGGGGAAAAAAAGCATGCTTTAGCTACGCGGGTCATTACCGACAAAACTCAAAATCTAGCCCTTAATGTTTTTATTTGAATGTTCAAAGGTTATGTTTTTCCACATGTCAAATCAGAATTTCTCTTGCACATTAGAGGAGATCAATTAACTTTATGGTTCCTCTTGAAAAAGTTTTACTTGGCAATGTATTCTGCTGAAAGTATCTCATTGACTAGTATCATAATATTTTATGTTGTTACCTTGAGACATGAGCTTTGGTAAACTAATCCAGAATGTGCTTGAACAAATGCATTTAGAATTAGTCTGTCAGAGGTTATTACCTGGGGAATAATCGCATCCTTAATGGAAATATTCCAGCATAAGTAACATAATTATCACAATTGCAAATCATTGATTTGCTGTCATATGAAAACAACAAAACTCTTTTAAAATTCTGAATGATCTTGCTGGTTTGTTTGATCTCAATTTAGATGGAATATGTGTAACTTGAAAGCAAAATGAAAGCAGCAGCTTGTAGTTTAGAAAAGATAACCATACTAATCTATACTATGGTTTAGTATGTTACTGTAAACAGACATCATTTCACTTGACAATGACAAATAATTTTGTGGAATATAAAAGTATTTTGTTATGAAATCAATAATTGTGATTAAGATCTAGGGGCATATTTATAAAGCTCCGTACGGAGCTTGAGGCCCCTTGTTTTGGGCGAGCCTTTAGGCTCAGTGTTGCTATCAGAAATTTATTAGCCTCATTTCTATAACATTTTTATTCAATCGATATTGACTCCAACATTAGTTACTATTTATCTTATATATATATATATATATACACTGGCGGTGTGTTTTTAAGTGTGGGTGTGTGCAACAAGCAGCTCTCAAAACTTTTTTTGCTGCTTTTTAAAAGAAATTTAATTAAAGGCTACATTTTAATAGATCTTTATACATCTTTATTTAAGTATTTACATTTTTTGCTGGTGTTCTTGAATTTAATTATTGCTTAAAATACTACTACTAGTTTTCACCCATAGATTTATCTGACAAGGTGAACTTTTAGGTATTTATAATATATAAATACTAGTCTCGTTCTCTTTTCTCAAGGAATTCAGATGGGTAGATTATAATATATCTAGGTATAATGCAGGCATTTTGTCAGGGTTTTTTCCCTGTTTTGTTTGCCATGTGCTGCTGGCAGCCATTTTACTTACCTCTCTTGCTGACTCTAGTGCATGCTGTGTGATGCTGCTCATTTCCTGCATTTCCTTTTATGGCCAGACTGGTGTACATCATCAGTGTGAGACAGGATTCAGTCTCAGAATTGTGATGTCATCACTTATTATTTAAAGGGGCTCTGTTCAGTAGGCTTTGCCCTTTCGTTGTCTCAGACCTGTTTGTGAGAGCTCCTGTGTATTACCTGGCTGTCTGACGTCCCTCCTGGTTCCTGATCCCTGGCTTGTTCCTGAATCTGCTGTTCTCCTTGTTCCTGATTCCGGCTCGTCTGACTACTCGCTTTGGCACCTGACTCGGCTCGTCTGACTATTCGCTTTGGCTCCTGACTCGGCTCGTCTGACTATCAGCTCTGGTTTTGATTCCTGGCTTGTTATTTGTTTAGTAGACTTTTTATTATTTTTTGCTATTAATAAAGGTGTGATTATTTTTGCACTTCTCGTCTCAGTCTGATTCCTGGCACCCTGACACATTTCCTGACAATTTCTTTCACTTACCCTCGTCAAACTATCTATTCCGTCTGATTTTGTCTGCTTTTTCTACTGAAAAGCTGGCAGCAATTATTACTGCATTAACCATATTATTTTATTTCAACTACTGATTTTTAAGGTAAAAATAAATTAACTGCCAGTTTTATGGGTATCTAGAGCTACTCAAATCTCAAGTATTGTAATGGATTAGCTGTTAGACAGTAATTATCAAGCCCATGTTGATGCTGATACTTGACTTTTTGACATAACCAATTGTATTGTTATATTAGATAAGACACTTAAAAGAATTGATCAATTTTCATCTATTTTCTGAGGGTGAGGTTTATGAGGTTTATGAGGCAGATTAGAAGAATAAAGTAGTCATGTTTGTTTCATCTAAAATAGGTCATTTCAAAATGTATTACTTATGCTTAATAAAGTATTATTTACGTGGATATATGTATTCCTCTGCACTAATAGAACTGTGGGGGATGTCTTTATCATACAGTGAACAGTAGTGAGAAGAGTAGTAGGAATTTAACACCTGATACTGCTGAATTAGTTTCAATATATATATATATATATATATATATATATATATATATATATATGTGTGTGTGTGTGTACATATATACTGTATATATTCAACTTGAATGATGGTTTTTCATATGTATGAAATTTGTTGGATCACTGTGTCCCTCTATCTAGTTTGGGATGTGGTGTACGAATACAAATGTATCATTTTCAAAAACAAGGAGCTAAAAATTATTAATGGTATCATGAAACTCTAGCAATAAATGATGATAAATGTATGCTGCAGTTGCAATTTTCAGTTTGGTAAAAACTATTAATAAGGTATAATCAAAAGGTTATATGATGTAATGTACAGGAGAACATTTACCAGATTCCACATTATCTCAGACTGTTATACCTGTTGCTGCTCAAGCCTGGACAGTATATATAATAGCTACTAATAAATATCGCCGTTTTTGTCCATGGCAAGATCTCAGTGAACTGGTTAATGCTGATTATAAAATAGAAACAAACTATTTGAAACTTTTGAAGTTAATAGTTTAATATGACTCAAAGAAGTCCACATAAATGTCTTATTTATAAACCAGCAATACATATAAGATCACATAAGACAAATTTAGCATAAAAATACATATTATATAAAATTACATTAGAAAGATTTAGCATAAAAATACATATTTAGCCTGATGTGCAATATAAGGAAATTACGGCTAGATTACGAGTTTTGCGTTAACAGGGGTGCGGTGCTAACGAGCAGTTTATACTCACCGCCCACTAACAGACAGCGCTGGTATTACGAGTTTTTACAAACCCAGCGTTAACCAAAAAAAAGTGAGCGTTGAGCAAAACTTTGCTCCACATCTCACTCCAATACCAGCGCTGCTTAAGTCAGTGGTTAGCTGGTGTAACATGCTCGTGCACGGTTTCCCCATAGGAATCAATGGGGGAGAGCCGGCTGAAAAAAACCTAACACCTGCAAAAAAGCAGCGTTTAGCTCTTAACGCAACCCCATTGATTCCTATGGGGAAATAAAATTTATGAACATTCAAATAAAAACATTAACGGCTAGATTTAGAGTTTTGTCGGTAACGACCCGCGTAGCTAACGCATGCTATTTTTTCCCCGCACCTTTTAAATACCGCTGGTATTTAGAGTTCACAGAAGGGCTGCGTTAGGCTCCATAAAGGGAGCGCAGAGCATAATTTATCACCACTGCAACTCTCGATAACGGCGGTGCTTACGGACGCGACCAGCTTCCAAAACGTGCTCGTGCACGATTCCCCCATAGAAAACAATGGGGCTGTTTGAGCTGAAAAAAAAACCTAACACCTGCAAAAAAGCAGCGTTCAGCTCCTAATGCAGCCCCATTGTTTCCTATGGGAAAACACTTCCTATGTCTGCATCTAACACTCTAACATGAACCCCGAGTCTAAACACCCCTAACCTTACACTTATTAACCCCTAATCTGCCGTCCCCGCTATCGCTGACCCCTGCATATTATTATTAACCCCTAATCTGCCGCTCCGTACACCGCCACAACCTACATTATCCCTATGTACCCCTAATCTGCTGTAATTTAGGTTAGGATTTATTTTACAGGTAATTTTGTAATTATTTTAACTAGGTAACTATTAAATAGTTATTAACTATTTAATAGCTATTGTACCTGATTAAAATAATTATAAAGTTGCCTGTAAAATAAATATTAATCCTAAAATAGCTACAATATAATTATAATTTATATTGTAGCTATATTAGGGTATATTTTACAGGTAAGTATTTAGATTTAAATAGGAATAATTTATTTAATAAGAGTTCATTTATTTTGTTAGATTTAAATTATATTTAATTTAGGGGGGTGTTAGTGTTAGGGTTAGACTTAGCTTTAGGGGTTAATAAATTTATTATAGTAGCGGTGTGGTCCGGTCGGCAGATTAGGAGTTAAAGGGACACTGTACCCAAATTTTTTCTTTTGTGATTCAGATAGAGCATGCAATTTGAAGCAACTTTCTAATGTACTCCTATTATCAAATTTTCTTCATTCTCTTGGTATGTTTATTTGAAAAGCAAGAATTTAAGTTTAGATGCCGGCCAATTTTTGGTGAACAACCTGGGTTGTCCTTGCTGATTGGGCAGCACCAATAAACAATTGCTGTCCATGGTTCTGAACCACAAATTTGCTGGCTCCTCCGCTTAGATGCCTTCTTTTTCAAATAAAGATATCAAGAGAACGAAGAAAAATTGATAATAGAAGTAAATTAGAAAGTTGCTTAAAATTGCATGCTCTATCTGAATCATAAAAGAAAAAATTTGGGTACAGTGTCCCTTTAATAATTGTAGGTAGGTGGAGGCGACGTTGGGGGCGGCAGATTAGGGGTTAATAAATATAATATAGGGGTTGGCTGTGTTAGGGGCAGCAGATTAGGGGTACATAGGTATAATGTAGGTTGCGGCGGTGTACGGAGCGGCAGATTAGGGGTTAAAAAAAATATGCAGGTGTCAGCGATAGCGGGGGCGGCAGATTAGGGGGTAATAAATATTATGTAGGTGTCGGCGGTATTAGGGGCAGCAGATTAGGCTGCCTGAGGAAACAGACAGAGATCTGAGGAACTAGTTGCTTGTTTACGGTCACATTTGTGACATTTTATATTGTATTTTACTGCACCATTAAACTATGGTATTTTAACTCTTCGCTGAGAGCCTGAGCTTGATTGAAATCTACCCTGGAGTGATTTGTTGCACTGCCTTGGTCAGTGAACTGGGACACTGTGAACTCCCAGTCTGCCTCTATAAGCACAACAGAGTGCTGCTTTACTTGTGAGTATAAAATCTGTATTCACCTTTTTTTTTACATTTGTCCAAACTGTATCACACAAGGAGGCGCCCTTGTCTTTGTGATTTTCTTTGCACAGAGAGAGTATTTACCCAGACTGGTTTTGTGACAAGTAGCTGACTCCTGGATCTAAGGGAGAATCTTATATATGTGCTACCCAGGAGGACTAATAAACCTCTGAAGTGCCCTCCTAATCTTGGGACTGTCTGAGCATCAATATCATATACAGATAAGAACTTATTAGAGACTTAATACTATTTATTTGTTATATATTGTTTTAAGCTGCATTTTCTGTTTATATTGATCTCATCACATCACATTTGATGAGAGTCCATGTCTCATTTTTTCTGTAATTGTCATTATTATTTTGTCTTTATACATTATTATCTGATCATTTTATATTATTTTTATAGTGTTTATTGTTTTTACTATACTTCAGTATTATCCTACAGATTGTTGTAATACATCTATATTTATATTAGGCCTTGTTTGGCTTTTTTTTAAAAATTATATATTTCTTCTAGCGCCCCCTAGAGTTACGCTTGCATAGTGTAACAGGTATTTCTATTTAGTGAAAACTGCCTTATTTAATTTAATAAGATTTGTCTGTTACAGTGATCATAAAAAAGCCACATTGTACTCAAGAAGCAACAGAAAAATGGATTACTGATATATTTTTAAACCTCATATTCAAAGAACAACACATTCAGCATGTAAGGTAAATGCTTCTAGGGGTAGATTTATCATAGTGCGAGCGGACATAATACGATGTAGAGTATCATGTCTGCTGCACGTCAATAAATGCAGACAGCATACACTGTCTGCATTTATCATTGCACCATATTCAATCGGGTTAATTTCTGTCCGCGGCCTCAGAGCAGGGGACAAGTTATGGAGCAGCGGAATCAGGGGCATGAAGCTCCGTACGGAGCTTGATAAATCAGCCCCTTAATCTGTACAAAGGAGTCACTACACAAAAAGCAGTAGCAGCAGCACTCACATACCTCTCTATACACTTCACACTTTGACAAAATGCTGGTTAACACTATTGGCTGTTTGGCTGTGTACTTCTGGAATACCTCTCTTGATATTTAAAGGGACAAGATACCCAAATCAAGCACTTTAAAGTGATGGAGCATAGCTGTAAAAAGCTGACTGGAAAATATCACCTGAACATCTCTATGTAAAAATTATTTTTTTCCCTCAATCTTAAAGGGACAGTACACTGTAAAATTGTTTTTAAATTAATATATTTTCAATGACTTATACCAGATGCAAAGTATAAAATATATGAGAAGTTACATTTTCAGGTTTATTTGTGTATATGAAGTAGCTGGTTTTGTGCTTTTCAACTACAGCCTATTACAATGGGGTGAGTTTCATGTAATATCATATCTCATTATGTTATCATTTTGTGTATACACACTTGCTTCCTTATCTTATATTTGTCTTGAAAACCAAAAGCTCAATACTTAGAGAGAACAATGGAAATTATGATTGTATTACTTAAAAGGACACTGAACCCAATTTTTTTCTTTCATGATTCAGATAGAGCATGCCATTTTTTTTTTAAATATTTATTTTTCACATTTTCAGTCAATACATACAGAAAAGAAAATAATTAGCAAAATAGACATAAATTGTAGAGACGCAGCTCCAGTTTGTTCTGTCATTGTCTTGGAGACACAGCTCCAAATTTGAAAATAAACAATTTCTGAACATAACTTGATCAGTGTAATGTCTTATTCTATATTTACATTTGACTTTCATAACTAGCTACCTCTATAACCATAATGAACCAGAACATATATAAATAAAAAAAAAATAGATTACCCCTCTCCCCTGAGCTCCTGCTCCCCACCAGCCCCACCGATAATATACTGCTTGATAATTATGATTCTTCCCCACTGCCTCTCCTATTATCCCTCTACTGTTGTGGGAGCTCTCCTAATATTAGGAGCGACAATGTTATTGATTTCTGAGAAGGGGTTATATATTGGATCTAATAAGGGCCCTATATCTAAGAACAATCTGTAGACTAATTCTGATAATACCATTTACAAGAATTTAAACTAAATAATAACCTTTTGACCCTTGTGGGTCCTCTATTTCAACTATCTTATCTTGGCCCGTTGTTATATTGTGAGTAATTTTACCTATATAGTTCCGTAATCTGTTACTTAACTATAATTTGGTTACATTTGCAATTCAGCTACTCCCTTGCGGGCGCTCGGAAAATTAATTATGATTAGTATAAACTGGAAGGAGGGGGGGATGGGCAACCCAGGGAGGGGCACGGGGGAAGGGGGAAGGGGACGAGAGGGAGAGAAAAGAAAAAAAAAAAAAAAAAAAAGGAAAAATGATTCTTGGAAGAGAGAGGATAGTTTAGTTGTTACTTTCTCTTCACATCTTCATTTTCAGTGTCTTTACCAAATTCCTAGGAGAACTATATCTGAGTTCCTAAATGGATAAATTAAATGATCTATTTCTTCTTTTGGAAGGGTCTTTATAAATGCTGCCCATTTTTGGAAAAATCTATTGATATCTTGTGGTTCAAATAGTTTTGAGTCATACTGTTCTAAGATGCATTGCTTTTTTATGCAATTTATAATTTCTGATATGCTAGGGGTTGAAGTTTCCTTCCATTTTTTAAACAGTAAATATCTTGCTGCTAATATAGTAATATTAACAATAAATTCTTTATCTAAAGAAGGTCCTTCTTCTGTTCTAAGAAATATTATTTTTATATATGAGAGTGCAACATGGGTAATACCTATTCTCCTATCAAACCAAAATTCCACCTTCTTCCACATTGCTCTAACCTTTGGGCATTCCCATAGCATATGCTTAAGATTAGCTGCAACAAGTGAGCATTTTGAACATTTATTAAATTGAATATTCCCCCATCTATATCCCTTTTCTGGGGTAATATATGTCATATATAGTAGTTTCAGGTGTGACTCCCTCCATGTAGAGGAAAGTGTTGTCTGTTTAACGATTGATATGGATACTTGGGAGAATCCCTCATCTATTCGAAGTGGGTCTATAATTGAATCCCATTTCAGTTCTATTTTTGTTATATTAGTTGGTCCTTTATTTGCATTGAGTAATTGATAGCAAGGAGAGATAGACATCTGGCCTTTTTTAACCAGCAATAACCATTTCTCTAATGATCCTAACGACCAATTCCAGCCTGATGTACTAGTTAACTTCCAAGTATAATGTCTTAACTGAAGGTAGATAAAAAAATCTTTTTGTGGGATATTAAATTCACTCCTAAGATCATTAAATGATTTAATGCAGTTCCCTGTTGTATCTATTAATTGTGCTACCCTTTCGAGTCCTTTTGTCTGCCATCTTTGGAGGGGTGATATTTGTAATCCTAATTCAAACTGCGGGTTACCCATTAGGGGTAAATCATTTGAGATTTTTTCATTAACTTTTAATAGGTTGCAGATCTTTAGCCACGCTTTTATTGGAACAATAATAGAGTGAAATTTCTTAATCTCTCTTGGTATATCAGTGATTTCATTATGAATTAACGCTGTAGGGAGATAGGGGAAGGTTATACTCCTCTCTAAGTCATTGTCTGTTACGTAATCTTTACAATGAATCCAATCTGTTACTATACGGGCTAAAAAGACAAGATTATATAAACATAGATCAGGTAAGGCACATCCTCCATATTTTATAGGAAGGGACAATTTTTCAAGAGCAATTCTAGGTTTCTTGCCATGCCATATAAATTTTCTAAGTGATATGTTTAAGAGTCTTAAATCTTTTTGCTTTAATAGGATCGGTATATTCTGACATATGTAAAGGATTTTTGGCAATAGTATCATTTTGTATAAAGCAATTCGGCCAGAAAGAGAGACGGGAAGGTTCTGCCAATTCTTCAATGTATTTCTAGTAGTTTCTAAGATTGGAGAAATGTTGAGAGAATACCACTGTTCTGGATTTGAGGAAATTATAATACCTAGGTATTTAAATGAATCAGTTGCAATCTTAAGCGGAATATTTTCTATAGGTTGTTTCGGGTGAGTTAACCAATACAGCTCAGACTTATTAGTATTTATCCTATATCCCGAGAATGAGCTAAACTGTGATATAATAGACAATAATTTGGGGATATTTCTCTGGATATTACTCATATATATTAGGATGTCATCCGCATATAATGAGATTTTCAATTCCTTTTTCCTTATTTTAATTCCTTCAATGTCCTGCCTAATTAAGATTGCTAGTGGTTCAATTGCCATATTGAAAAGCAATGGGGAAAGAGGGCAGCCTTGCCTTGTGCCCTTCGCAAGATGTATATCTATTGATTGCCTTGTATTAACTAACAGCTTCGTGTGTGCTTTCTTATAGAGATTATCAATAAATTTAGGAAATTGTCCTTTGAACCCGAATTGAGATAGTGTATGTAGTAAATGGTCATGATGAATCGAGTCGAATGCCTTTTCGGCATCGACTGAGATTATTGCTTTGTCTGAGTCATTTTGTTCACCACCTTGGGCTTGGGTCGGCTCTATTTTAACATAGTCAATAGTAAGAAATAATTCGCGGATTTTAGCTGAAGAATTTCTATTTGTCAGAAATCCTGCTTGACTTTTGTGTATTATGTGTGAAAGAGGAGCTTGTAATCTCTGTGCTAGTATGGATGTCAACAGTTTATAATCTACATTTAGTAGAGCAATAGGTCTATATGATTCTTTTTGAGATTTATCTTTGCCAGGTTTTAAGATAAGAGTTGAATAAGAAGCTGAAAAACTGGCTGGTGGTGGGCTGCCCTCTTTATACAAATCATTAAATAGTTTTGTTAAGTATGGAACTATAGCCAGCGACAATAGTTTGTAAAATTCGCCGGGCAAGGCATCTGGGCCTGACGCTTTGTTGATAGGCAGATCCTCTATACCCTTCTTAACTTCTAGTTCTGTAATGGGAAGGTTGATTAATTCATTCATTTCTTCTGAAATTTTTAAGTATGACATTTTTTTCCAAAAGTCTCCTCTTTCAGAATTATTTGACGGGTTTGAAGAGTAGAGGTCTTGATAATATTTTACCATTATGTTTAAGATCTCTTCTGACTCTGAGACTAATTTATCATTATTCTGAATAAATTCAATTGGAGTATTCCCTTTGTCTTGTTTAACTAATCTGGAAAGTAATTTTCCTGCCTTATTCCCGTATTTATATAATTGTGATTGAAGTCTTAATTCCTGTTGAGTGGCTTTATGTAATAGAAGAGAATCTCTATCTTTTTTTGCTTGTGCGTATATATTCCAGGTTCGAGCTGTTTTATTGACTATATAATTATTGTAAGCATTTGATAAGGATTTCATAATGATTTCTTCTCTTTTTTTGTACAACTTAGTTCTGTTAATATTATAAGCCAGTATCTCTCCCCTCATAACTGCCTTTGCAGTTTCCCAGAATAGCATTGGGCGATCTTCATATTCCCTATTAAAATGAGCATATTCTTCAAATTTTAAGTTTACTATCGTTTTAAATTCTGGGTCTGAAGCAAGTTGTTGAGGGAAAAAAAATCGATTATTTCTAAAATTAGCATTTTGTGAATATATTTCAAGTGTTATTGGGGCATGATCCGAGATAGTAATTGGCAAGATACTGGCCTTAATTTGTAAGTTCAATAATTTCTCATCTACTAAGAATAAGTCAAGATTTGTGAGCCTTTGATAGACAGGTAAAGTTTCTACTCTCTGGGTTTTGGGATCTCCATATATCTTTTATTCTTAGATTATTAAATAATTTATTAAAAATTTTGGCTTCTAAATTATCTTTTTTTGTTTTCAGTGTTTTAAGATTGTGTCTAAGTTTGTCTAAGGCATAATTAGGTGACATATTAAAGTCTCCTCCAATAATTAACATCCCTTCTATCTTGGAAAGAATCTTATTTTGTAAAGTCTCCCAAAAAGCATAATCAATAATATTTGGAGCATACAAATTACAAAGTGTATACACAGAATTACCATGTTTTATTTTTACAATTAAAAACCTTCCCTCTGGATCAGATTCAATAACCGTAGTTGTTGCCTTTATTTTTTTACCTATTAAAATTGCTACCCCCCGTTTCCTTCCTAGTGCTGGAGTAGCTATAACTTCTTTCACCCACGATTTTTTTAATTTATGAACTTCTTCTAATTTTATATGGGTTTCTTGAAGAAGAGCAATATCTACCTTCAGCTTTTTAAGATGTGAGATAATTGTATTCCTTTTTATTGGGGACGTAAGGCCACCAATATTCCAAGAAATCATTTTACAGTCATTTACTGTCATTTTTAATTAAAACAGGCATAATACCCAAAAAATAAAAACAAGACCAACAAGGGAGGGAGAAAAACAAAAAAAAACAAAAAAAACCAAAAAAAAAAAACCCCAAAAAAACACATACACCCCTCTCGACTCCCTCCCCCCCCGGGCCCCCCCCAATCCCCCCCAACCCTGTCGTAATTGGTTTCCTGCAAGCTAGACCCCTATAAGATAACCTAATAACCAAGGTATCTCTTATCACGGTATCTACCCTATTTACAGACTGGATATTCATTATACATCTTATATAACAATTGTTCGCGTTAATGTTTTACTTATAATTTTAGTTACTATTTCAGTTTTTACCTTATACTTAGGGAACAGTTTGTTTTCAGCTTTTACCTTGTGCTTGGGGAGCAATTTGTTTTATATATTTCTCAGCTTCTTTAGCTGTCTCAAAAAATTGCACTTCGTTGTTTATTGTTATTTTAAGTTTAGTTGGATATATTAGAGTAGCTTGATATCCCTGGTTTATCAAGCGTGTACAGATTGGTGCTAATTCTCGCCTTTTAGCTGTAGTTTCCGCTGAAAAGTCCTAGAAAAGCATAATTTTGGTGCTGCCCAGCGTAATGGGTTGCTTTTGTCTAAAGTGTTGGAGCAGGGTAAGTTTATCTTGGTAATTGAGTAGTTTAGCTATAATGGGTCTAGGTCGATCTTTACCTCTTTCCGAATTATACCATCCTAACCTGTGAGCTCTTTCAACTATTATACGTGGATATGGTTGGGGCATCTGCAAAAGTTGTGGAATAGTTTCTGTAATTAATTTATTTAAATCCTCATACTGTTTATTTTCAGGAATACCTATTATTCTAATATTATTTCTTCTTGTCCGGTTTTCTAGATCTTCTATTTTTAATTGCATTTTCAGTACTTTAGCGTTTATTTCGTCTAGACTAGAGTTCTGGTTCAGGGTGGTATCTTCTAAGTCAGAGATTCTCTGCTCTGCCTCAGAGATTCTTTTAGAGAACTGTTGTACTTCTTTAGTTAAGGAATTGATATCATGCTTAATTTCTTCTTTCAACTGCTCAAACTTAGGGGAGAGGGCTTCTGAAATTTTGGTAACTAATGTCTGTATATCTAATTGTTCATTTACATTTAGTGGACTAATTGGGCGAGATTCTGCTACCATATCTTGCATGTTCTTATTTTTCCTCTCTCTTTGTTTTGTTGCCATGGCTGAGGGAGAAGTTCTGGCTTGTGCAGTGATATATTTATCCATAGATTGTGTAAAATTCTGTATCTGTGTCGTGGATTAAGTGATAGGGTTTAATAAAGGGGGAAGGAAAGGAATTTTCCAATCCCCATGTGTAAGTGAGGGAAAAGAAGAAAAAAAAAAAAAAAAGGAAAAAGAGTGGAGAGTGAGTGAGGGGAGGAGAATATCACGTGAATAAGTGACAGTGAGTATAGTGCTGTGTTGTATTGCGTGAAGAATTGCAATAAAGAATTAAAGAGGAAAGGAAAGCAAGGGAGGAAACAAACAAAAAAAAAAAGGGGGGGATTAGGAATCAATCCGTGTATTTCAGAACATCTCAGTTATGGAATTTTCATGTTAATTGGGGATATTTCTAAATCAAGACATATTATTATCTTTTTCTTTTTCCCCTTGTTTCCCTTTCTTTCCCTTTCCTTACTCTTATTTTTTATTTATATGTGGTGGTAGCAGAATTGCCCTTTTTCCCCTTCTTTCTTTCTATGTCCTTCCAAAATCCTGCAGAGATCTAGTTAGGCTATGCAATATATTCACTTAAGGAGTACCCAATTTAGTATATTTTCGGAATATTTATAAGAAACTTGTAAGAAATACTATTAACAATTTACCTCTATAGAGCAGAGAACTGCTTCAGTCAATCCTGATAATCACAGTACTAAGCTGTTATCTGCTCAATTTCTGTTAGACCTAGTCTTTGTAAGCACTTTTAATTAATTAGGAATTCCTGGTGGAATTTCACTTTCTTTCTTTTCCTCTCCCTCCACCCTGCCTTTTAAAAAATAAAAGGAAAAAAAAAAAGATTTTTTTTTTTTTTTTTTAATTTATAAATTCCCTTAGGCAATTTTTCAACCTGGCAATATATTAATGTGCTCTTTAATTTTAACACCAAAGTGCAAAATTAAGATTTTGAGCTTAGGTATAATTAATACTCAAAATATATACTGCCCCAGCACTTTCTATTATGAATCAAAACTAATTAAGATCAGAAGCATACAGAGAAAGTGTATTTAAATGTAATAAGTAAAGAAGACAAGAATATATTTATACGACGGCCTAATGTTAATTTTCAGCCCTTTTTAGTATATTTTTCACTTTAACTAGGGCGTAGTCAATAAGGCAATATAATTTTGATTTTATTCCATTAGGTGTGCATGCAATACTATTCCCTTTGCCACTATGTTTAAAAAGGATCTCATATAATTAAATCAGTTTATACACCTGTATTTATGTCTCACTATGTAACAAAAAAACTTATAAAAAAAAAAAAAAAAAATACAAAAAAAAATATATATATAAGAGGTGATATTAACCCTTAGATTTAGCAGTTTAAATCAGTGAGTCCTTGGTTCAATTATACATACTTCAATTATTTTTGCTCAATTAACCAGATATAACAAAAATAGGATTCTGATATATCATTTTTGCCTATTATTCATTGAGTTCTATACACCTAGGAAATTAGTAGTTAAAGATCTAATATTAATAACATGCATCTCCTAGTATAGCAAAAATACAATTTCTCTTTTTATATTCAGCAACTGTTGCTTTAAAAAGTATGTATCAGTCTCACACACATAGGATAAGTTAAAAAAAAAAAAGAAAAGGAAAAAAAAAACATACAATCAAAGAAAAAGAACAGCCACTGGCCAAACTGTTACTGAACTTAGTTAAGATTCACTAAGACACTTATAAATCATATATTATTAAGCATAAACAATTTTTTCCTTCAAGCTCACTTAGTCATTTATGTTCATTTATGGGGAAACCGTGTCTTAAGAGAGTTTATTTTAAACTTCACATAGATCCTTTAGTATTCCCAGGCTTATGAGCCAGCAATAAGTTCAGAGTCACTTATATAGTAAGAAATGGAAGCCTAAATCAGTCCGGCTACTGAAAAAAATATATAAGAGGTTACCCAAGGAGCCTGGATTCCGAATTAGTACCTGTCCCAGTTCACAGGACCTCTTGTTCCCTGGAAGCTGATTCTGCTGGAGGGTAATCTTCAATTTGAAGCCAGGGCTCCCCCACGCAGCATCGGTGGGGGGGAGCGAGACAAGATCAAGCCTCTTCTGATTCCGGCAGATAACGCCGGTCCTGCACAGCAAGGATCCACTCAGCAAAGGGCCGCCAGCAGCGCCATTAGGACTCACACGCAGCCTCCGTCCAAACCGGGGAGGACCGCCCGTCTTGGTCACGTGGAGGCTCCCAGTCTCAGAGCCAATACCAACGATGTTCCGCAGGAGCGACCAGGGAGCAACACCAATCACCGGAGCAGAACTTGCCTAGGCAGCGCCGTAATAGGTAAAGTCAGGTCTCAAAAATTCCTCTCCCCTTGCTTCACTGAATAATGCTTCAGCATGTGACTCAAGCCACTGCTGCTCTCCCCTTCACGCAGCACCGGTGGGAAGGGGGGGAGCAGGTAAGATACAGGGGGGGGGGATAAGGAGCAGATTTTTTGGTCAGTCCCTTGAATTGCTGCTAATAGCAGCTTAGTGAGATGGAATACCACTATTGGAGTGCTGGACGTATGTGGTAACTACTTAGAAAGAGCCACCCTAGGACCAGGGTTTGAAGCACAGGGTTTCCTGCCAGTAGCTCTTACAGGGAGCCAGAGAACAAGGGTTGCATGTCCTTGCACTTGTGCTCCTCCCACCAGCTTCCTCCTTCCTTAGTCAGGAAATGCCTCAGAGCATGCCATTTTAAGCAACTTTCTAATTTACTCCTATTATCAATTTTTCTTGATTCTCTTGCTATCTTTATTTGAAAAGCAAGAATATATGTTTAGAATCCGGCCCATTTTTGGTTCACAACTTGGGTTGTGCTTGCTGATTGGTGGCTAAATGCACTCACCAATAAACAAGTGCTGTCCAATTGTCAAAATTGTCTGGCTCCTTAGTTAGATGCCTTCTTTTTCAAATAAAGATAGCAAAAGAACGAAGAATAATTGATAATAGGAGTATATTCGAAAGTTGATTAAAATGGCATGCTCTATCTGAATCATAAAAGAAAGAAAAAAAATGGGTTTAGTATCCCTTTAACTACCCTGCACACCACTGGAAGTGCAATTTCTTCTGTTGGATGTATTTACTTATGCTTATTTATAGTCTAGACTCCAGTATAGAAACTTTCAGTATAGGTGGGGATACCACAGGCTAAATCAGCTATTTCAAATGCCAAAATAAGGGTAATTGTGCTACTTGTAAACAACTGAATACACTTTAGCAGGTGAAATGGATCATTGGAAACAATTTAAAGGAGAACATTTTTAGGTGGACAGTGCCTTTAAGGTACTTTAGGAACAGCCAATCAGGATCCTAGTCCCAGGACCTTGCATCTGACATGTGCAGTCATATTATTTCCCTCTTCAGTTTAAGATAGTTTACTATAAAATCTCACAGGATTTCAGCTACATTTATAGTATATTGCATTATCAAGTGATTTAGCAAAGGGGCATTATGTTTATTTAAGAACAGCAGAAGTTTCTCTAAGTTGCTTTGCTGTCATTATAGTTTCTTGTGGGTAGACTCTGCTCCTTGTTTTTTTTTTGTTTTCTACTGGATTCTTTCCTGGCCGTCCTGCTCTTTGTCCTGCTGGCCCTTACTTTAATACTGGGCTCTGATGACTATGACCAGAATGTGCATGATATTCATTTATTTCACTATTGGGATTTTGCTCTTTTGTTCTTTTATGTAAAGCAGCTTTACAGAAATTGTAATAGGGCATTTAGTATTCAAAAAAACAGATGCTATATAGTATGTCAAGCTTACTGTTGGTTAAACTCACAAATTGAAAAATCAGTGAGATAGTGATCTGGCACTATATATCCGACCAATCCCATAAAACAGTAATTTGTTATGTTTTATGTGTTAAATAATTTGTCAAGTTAATGTAGGGGATGTTAATCAAACAAACTCTTAAAACAAAAGTGCATTCCGATTAAAAAAATGATTTAATATTCAAAACAATTGTTGGTGTTTGCAACAATATCTCTATGTGTCTCTAGCTTTTCATAGTCAAAAGTATTCCCAAAATAATTAGTACCTCAGTCTATGCATTCAAAGAGTGCATGTGATTCTAAAACACTATGGAACTGTGCCTTTGTATTATTAATATCAATTAATTTTTTGATATTTCGAAAGACCTTTTTATGCATGCAAAAAAATATCAAATATTAATTGAAGGGAAAATGTTCCATCTGTTACAGGTTGATAGGTCATGGGTAAAACTTTTATAGATAGTCTTGGTTGATGCAACAATAATTTAAAATACTTCAGTGCAACCTGTGGAAATTTAACTGAGTTCATTCCCATCTAGATGCAAATAAACGGAACATAACTAGGGACGGCATTGGGCTTAGAAAAACTTCAGAGTGAATCATTTCTGCATCTATCCATTTTACTATTAATGTCAAAGCTTGAACGGGAAATTAATTTCCAGGATCACATTAAGTTAGGCTGCTGAGTCCATTGTGTGCTTCACTTGGGTAAAATTACTATAGCATCAGGAAAGATGAGGACCAGCAATGATATTTATTAAACAACATGAATAATGTTTGGAAGCCATGGAAACCAGAGAAGAGGATCTGGGCAGATGCACTAAGTGGAATGGACATCAAGAGCTCAGAAGGATTTTAAGTATTAAGTTATGTTTGAAATGTTTTCTGCCTTTTCTGCCTCCTGATTTTCCCAAATATACTTAGAGAAAAAAAAACACGAACAGAGAAAGCAAAACAATTCTAAATTGGGATCAAATTGAAAGCAAAAAAAAAAACTCTAGGCTTAAACTGTGCAGAGATATTTAAAATGTTAATGTCAGGATACACATTTCAGATAAAATAGATCTGAAAATTTAAATTTTATATTAAAATAAAATAATTTTTGCAAATACATGGCAGACATATGGTTACAGTACAATGTTGTTGCACAGCTGAGCCAAAGTAAAATGTTTTTTTAATGGAAATAGCACAGATTTTGAGATGAAAAATAGAATACTTTTCTACTTTCTAGTGCAGGTTATTTTTAATAAAACAATTTAACAACTCCCTATTCTCTAACTGCTAGTAAAAAATAACACATAAAACAAACATAGTTTATTAAAAGAGATGAATACATACAATAATTAAATGAATGCACATGCAAAATTGTACAAATAGTCAATGATCATTTAAGTCCCTTTCTCACACAGGTCCCTTGCACTCTCACCTCTCTATAGCATCTGCCAGGGTGTTAGGAACAGGATATACAGCAACAATGTTACAAACAAAGTCATTTATTTCAATGTGACGTTTTGGAGAACCTGTGCCCCTTCTTTAGACAAACAGGAACAAGTGTGTAAACACAGAATTTATAACAAAAGAGCCCTCTCCCCCCACCGAAAAAAAAAATGTCAAACATGCTGTCACGGTGCTATGATAACAAACCCAAATTCATAGATAATAACCATTACCTTGGTTGTTACAAAACTGCTGATTTTACATAAATGTAATGTATGTGCATAGCGGACATAGGCAAGTACCCAGGGTGGTCCTTAATATATACCAGCATAATATTGTAGTATATACAAAAATTAGCATTGGAGGGGGGGGGACTTCCGAGCAGCGGCCATGTTTGGCTGCTTTGTTGTGTGCTGCTCAAGCTTTATTTGATTTTCTACAACATCCTATTCTACATAAAACTTTTGCAGAAACATCTGATATATAATTGAAGCTGAGAAACTAGTGATCCCAGAGATGTTATTCTTTAAGGAATGCTGCAGAAAACATTGACGAACCTGAATACAACTTGAGGCTACATCATCCACCCATATCCCCCCGGCAGCTTACTCTCAGGTTACTGCCGTAGTAGCATGCTGTTTCACTCTACTGAAAGCCACAACAGTAAAAAAAATAGTGGCAAATATAGCTCCATAATGAATGAATGCTGAGGAGTTTTATAAGGTAGTAAAGGCCCGCTTGAAAAATTTTGAGAGACAGATGGATCTCTCCAGCATCCAAGGAGTGAGTTTATCTATAACTACCATTGATCGAGGACTTGAGGTTAGCTGAGTCAAACTTAGTTTTGCCCACTCTGCTCCAAAAGCTGTCAGAAAACCAAGCGATGAGCAAGGAAGCTGTTGAAGCAGTGACTACCTCCTTGTAGCTGTCAGTTTCAGATGGTTTCAAATGGTCACAGCCTGACTTTACCAAAGGTGAGGGAAGTGGGGTTGGCGTGCCTTGTAGCTCCCAGGAATTTGCAGCCAGCTTCCTGGGGCTAGATGGGCCTCACCCACCACATAGGGTAATATAGTATACAGTGGGTCAGATGGAACAAAGCAACCGGAGCACAAGACAATCGAGACCTAAGGAACTTTCCTTGATGTAATTCAGTGAGAAAATGACACAAAGGGTACCAGCATTGTTATGGCAGTTTATGTAGATGGCTGCCCATTTTTCAGATTATTGCCTACATAGTACAGCAGAGGTTTACCAATGTACTTGGAGATACAGAATCTTCAACACTTTCTGAAAATTGGAGTGGGTTAAGTTTATCATGAACTGAGTGAAATGATATTGAGTTTTCATATACCCTCACTTGTGATACACCACATAATACTCTAAACCTAACGGTGGAGGTAATATAAAAAAATAGACTCAAGTTGGAGTGAGTAGTTTCATGCTGCAAAGGTGACACCTTTATTTATTTTATTACTCCTTGCAAATACTCTATATTTTCTTACAGAGGCATAACCTATTATGATACTATACTAATTTGAAACTTACTTAAGGTTGTAATGTGCCCTGTACTTGTTTTCACAATCATAGTGATATAAGAGTAATAATCCCACATATTTACACAATAGTAACCAGATCTTCCTCAATACTGTGTACTAGTTGTTTGTTCTGCAACATTCGCACTTTCCTCTTATTTAATATTTTGCACCACTGTTTATATGTTTATGATAAGATTACAGTATCTCACAAAAGTGAGTACAACCTTCACATTTTTGCAAATATTTTATTATATCTTTTTATGTGACAACACTGAAGAAATGACACTTTGCTACAATGTAAATAATGAGTGTACAGCCTGTATAACAGTGTAAATTTGCTGTCCCATTAAAATAACTCAACAGACAGCCATTAGTGTCTATACTGTTGGCAACAAAAGTGAGTACACCCCTAAGTGGTAATGTCAAAATTGGCCCCAAAGTGTCAATATTTTGTGTGGCCACCATTATTTTTCAGCACTGACAACCCTCTTGGGCATGGAGTACACCAGAGCTTCACAGATTGCCACTGGAGTCCTCTTCCATTCCTCCATGATGACATCACGGAGATGGTGGATGTTAGAGACCTTGCGCTCCCGCACCTTCCATTTTAAGATGCCCCTTTATGCTCATTAGGGTTTAAGTCTGGAGACATGCTTGGCCAGTCTATCACCTTTACCCTCAGCTTCTTTAGCAAGGCAGTGGTTGTCTTGGAGGTGTGTTTGGGGTCGTTATCATGTTGGAATAATGCCCTGAGGCCAAGTCTCTGATGGGAGAAGATCATGCTCTGCTTCAGTATGCCACAGTACATGTTGGCATTTATTCCCTCAATGAACCCCCCAATGCTGGTAGCACTCATGCAGGCCAAGACCATGACACACACCACCACCATGCTTGACCTTAGGCAAGACACACTTGTCTTTGTACTCCTCACCTGGTTGCCGCCACACACGCTTGACACCATCTGAACCAAATACGTTGATCTTGGTCTCATCGGACCACAGGACATGGTTCCAGTAATCCATGTCCTCAGTCTTCTCGTCTTCAGCAGACTATTTGCGGGCTTTATTGTGCATCATCTTTAAAAGAGGCTTCCTTCTTCCATGCAGAACAATTTGATGCAGTATGTGGCGTATGGTCTCAGCACTAACAGGCTTATCCCCTATCCCTTCAACCTCTGCAGCAATGCTGGCAGCACTCATATGTCTATTTCCCAAAAACAACCTCTGGATATGACGCTGAGCATGTGCACTCATCTTCTTTGGTTGACCATGGCGAGGCCTGTTCTGAGTGGAACCTGTCCTGTGAAACCGCTCTATGGTCTTGCCCACCGTGCTGCAACTCATTTTCAGGGTCTTGGCAATCTTCTTATAGCCTAGGCCATCTTTATGTAGAGCAACAATTGTTTTTTTCAGATACTCAGAGTTCTTTGCCATATTGAACTTCCAGTGACCAGTATGAGAGAGTGTGAGAGTGATAACACCAAACTTAACACACCTGTTCCCCATTCACACCTGAGACCTTGTAACACTAACGAGTCACATGACACCGTGGAGGGAAAATGGCTAATTGGGCCCAATTTATTTCCACTTAGGGGTGTACTCACTTTTGTTGCTAACGGTTTAGACATTAATGGCTGTGTGTTGAGTTATTTTAAGGGGACAGCAAATTTACACTGTTATACAGGTTGTACACTCACTACTTTACATTGTAGCAAAGTGTCATTTCTTCAGTGTTGTCACATGAAAATATATAATAAAATATTTACAAAAATGTGAGGGGTGTACTGACTTTCGTGAGATAATGTATTTAATTCTTCGATAGAAAGTAGTTCAGTTAAGCTAGACGACATAGATATGAGTATTTTTCTGAGAAGTAATAATTTCCTAGTTTTGCCTTGTATATTCCATAATAGAGAACTTAAGCTTATCCCCAGTAGAATGCAGATTGGTTACATTTACATACTCCTTAGTATGCCTTAATATATAGACTCATAAGAATGCTGTAGTTTAAAGCTATAGTTCATCCCCACACGAGAGGATGTTCCTATTCTTCACTTTATATTTTCCCTCATGCTGGAAGGAAATGGAGAATCAGCAAATCAGGAGCTACAGCGGGGTATTTAAAAATGCACAGGTGCAGGGAGAAGTATCTTGACAAAGACCCATACGGGTTGAAAGGCGTACCCTGCTACTGGATTATACAAACAGACTGTTTTCTTGTTACTAAGTCCCTCTACGGACTGAGACTAAAGGAGAACTCCATACCGCGTACTGTGTAAGTACTTAAGAGTGGTGAAGGATTCGGAGGTTTTCAATACCTGTCAATAGGCTTGCGCAAGTCAGAACAACCTGGAGGTTTCCAGAAACCAGGTGACACAGAAATCTTGGAGACCGTTAGCCGCGGTCAGCTGTTTGTTCGAGCAGAGCGGCTGAAACACAGAACAGAGACACGGTAAGAAGGTGAAATAGCCCTAAGTGTCATAGATAAATAACGGAACCACTCAGAGAGGCAAATCATCACCGCTTTGTGTATAAACACTCATGGCGAATCTCACACAGCGCCGGTGATAAATACCGACGGCTGTTAGCTGTTTGCATCTGGGATCATTCCGTTGGAAGAGACTATTTACTCTGCATTTAACCCTGTTGTAGTGGGCCAGTTATATACCCTACCTTTAGACTTGTAAAGAAATAGAAATTCAAATTTGAAGTTTCTAACTTCGGTAAAGGGGATATTTTAATATAAGTTATTGTTGTTTATTTGGCAATTAGAAGTGTGTTAACACTTCATGTTATTTGTGTGAAGTGTTATTTTCCAGCATTGTGGTATATTTCTATTTGCTTTCACTTTTTTCATTTTTGGGAATATTATATTGTTTTAGGAAAGTGTGTGAATGGCTGTATGAACAACTATAGTTGGGAGTGATTGATTAATATTATTATTTTTATTTCTGAGTATTATTGGATCAAACACTAGTTTATTATTGTATTAGCTAAAGTATTTTAATAAATATATTTTTGAATATACATTAACGGTACATTTGAAGTTATTCTTAAATAGACATATCTACTTAACCTCCCGCTTTATGTGCCCACTGTTTCTTATTTTTGATTGATTTGAATTTTATACTATCTAGGAAGGGGATAGTTTTTTTCAGTGAGGCAGTGGAGGTTAGAATCAGCGCTTCACCCAAACTATTGGTTTTAAGTTGTCTTGCCAATCAAATACAGGGGCTGTATATCAAGTCCCTTAACATTGGTGTAATCAACTAACCACAGGGCGGGGTGCTCCATCAATGAACACAAGTCATGTCAGTGGGAGGAGAAGGGTACCTGGTGCTTGTTAATGTATAAAACAAGGCAATACCTCCTGAATGGAGTACATATATATTGTATGTAGTTTAAACTACCAGGGTTTTATTAGAATTCTTTTTATTTAAGATACCTATTTCTATTATTTAAAAATAGTGAGCCAGATGCCCCCTTCCCCCTTCATTAGTGTATATGCAATATTGTGTCTCATTGTATATTTTCTCTAGTGAGACATTGGATATTTCAATTCAAGACTGTTTCAAAGTTGTCCACTATTTAATAAAATATACAGTGAGTGGTATGAAAAACAATGTACTTTTTATTAACCTGCAGGAGGTATTGGCAAGCTGTATACATGAACAAACAACAGGTACCCCTATCCTCCTACTTACATGGCTTGTGTTAATTGACGGAGCAGGGCCCTTCGACCCCGCCCTGTGGTTAGATGATTACACTAAAGGTAAGGGACTTGGTACACATCCCCTGTATTTGATTGGCTTTAACACAGCTTGTCAGATCATGTAACTAAAATAATAAGTATGGGGACAATAAGCATGGCACAATACACAACTTATGATAAAGATTATTTTTTGTATATAGTACATGCCGGTATATATTGAGGACCACCCTGGGTGCCTGTCCAGGTCCGCTATGCACACACATTTGTGTCACATCAGTGGTTTTGTAATAACCAAGGTAATCACTGTTTTTAATTTCACTATTGGTTATTGTCTATGAATGTGGGTTTGTTCTTCACAGCATCACCATAAAACCAGTTTTGAAAATATATTTTTTTTTTGGGGGGGGGGGGACTTTTGTTAGCAATGGTATAATGACCATATATAATTATTTCTCAGTCTCTTTATTAGAATACAACCAGAAAATACAGGGTAGTTGTATACAGTATTAAAAAAAAAAAAAAGCTGAAAGAAATACTTCTATATGCTAAAGTGGCAAATACTTAGTGTGACCTCCCCTTCCACTTGAGCAATAGCAGGAACCTGGCTTTCATAAACCTAAATGGAATGGAACCCTAATTAATTTAATTGCTAACACATTTGTATTTATCTCACTATTTCATGTCAAAATGACTGCTGTAAAAAGATCAATTAAACCAGGTTTGTGCAAGAGATGCTTGAGCATTACATACACATGTGGTATGAGTTTAATTTTTTGGAAGCTTGCTAATAAGTTTAGAATAATATAGTATATCAGGGCTTTCCCCTCACTCACTGCCAGATACAATGGATCCTTTTCTCCAAAAGGACCATGAGAAATACAAAATCAAAAAACAAAAAGGTCACTATATTTGTGCAAAGGGAATTGCTGGAGCAGATATATAGAATAAACAATTGAATGTATTTCAGAACAGCACTCAAATAATGCTACCAATAAAAACTTAGAATCAGTATATGATCAAAAATGATCATTTATTAACACATATCTAAAGCATATCTAAAAGGAATAGTGTGATGTGCACATCTTTTAAAACCAATATCAGTAATAAAAAAACACAATTTCAATGCTCAAAAAATATTCACAGAAATTAATCTCTAAGCATTTACATAGATATATATACAGATATTAATGATCGTTATTTATCTAATGTCCACATGTGAGAATCAAAAACTCCTGCAATAGAGTATTAGTAAGATGATTCAAAAAAGCACTATGGTATACGTATACTATAATGTCTTTTTACAGTTTTGAGCCTTTGCTCTATGTTGAGTCACCAGTAGTGGCGTCTTGCGCTCTTGTATAGTCGAACCATTAGAGGTCACGTGATCCAAGGTCATTCTTTTTTTTAAATGGGGATTCCCTTCATGTACACCACCTCTGTTCTTACATATGTAGGGGTTGGGTCTCCAAATTCATAAGCGGTGTTCTGTAAAAACTCCAATCAGTGTTCCAGGCACATCAATTCCTTGCCTCCACAGAGCCTGTCATAACAGTAAGAAGGTTAAATAATTCTATGCAAACCAAACTGGAGAACTGGAACTGGTGTCTTTAAAATTAGAGACACCATTAGGTGTACAGATAAAGGAGTCATATATCTGATTGAGTGCAGCTGCAAAAAGCAATACATAGGAGAGACTACAAGAACCCTATTGAATGGATTAGGGAACACTTTTGCATTATAAAAAGGGGGAATAAAGAAACAAATTTATACAGACATTTCAGTGAGGTTTACAATAATAGGTTAAACTATCTTTGTTTCTGGGGCATAAAAAAAATAAGACAGGTTTGGAGGGGGATATTTTTGAATCCAAACTACTCAAGAAGCAGAATACATTTATAGAATGAAAACACTTTTTCCATCGGGTCTTACCTTAAATAGACACCCTTTTATGAACAAATAAACATTTTTGACTTTTTAAACTTTTTTTAACTATTATAACTAGTAATAAACCATGAACAATAAAATGTTTTTACCCGGTGAGTAAGTAACAGCACTTTTATAGAAACAAGATGAATGTATATGTTGCAATGTAAAAGAAAAATAGCAATTTATTATTTGTATCAATGTATTCTTTTTATTTCATTCCTTGTATCTTATTTGTTTCCACATTTCTATTTCTGAACAAATTGATTTTAAATAGGTTGTATATTAAAACTTCAGGAAAAAGGACTAAGGCTATCTAAATAAGATAAATGTATGTTTTGCTAAAATGTGGACACTCCTTTAAGAACTTAACCATTTTTTAACCAATCAAATTGAAATGGGGGGGGGGGTATATCTAAACCTCTCTGAGCACACTTCTCCAGAGCTTGAAAAAGCCCTGTGTGGCGTTGGTTGGAGAAGCTTTTTTTTAAAAAAAATTGCTCACTGCAGATCTACATAGTAGAAAATTTCTGTTGTCGGAGCAAGGATTACGTTCTACTTCCAAATATGTGGAACACTGAAGTTTTACAGAACACCCCATTTGAATAAAGAGTGGCGAGGAAGCCTCGATCCATGTGACCTCTAACAGTCCGATTATACACAGCCACAAGACGCCAATACTCATGACTCAACACAGAGCAATGGCTCAAATCTGTAAAAAGACGTGAGTATACTTATACAGTACTGCTCTTTTGAATCATCTTACTTATACTCTATTGCAGGAGTTATTGATTCTCACATGTGATTAGATAAATAACGATTGTAAATATCTGCATATATCTATGTAAATGCTTAGAGATTAATTTCTGTGAATATTTTCTGTGAACAATGCATTGTTTTATTGCCCATATTGGTTTTATAAGATGTGCACATCACATTATTCCTTTTAGATATGATTTAGATATGTGTTAATAAATTATAATTTTTGATCAGATACTGATTCTAAGATTTATTGGTAGCATTATATGTGTGCTGTCCTGAAATCTGTTTAATTTTTTATTCTATATACCTGCTCCACCAATTCCCTTTGCACCAGTATAGTAACCTTTTTGTTTTTTAAGCTTGCCAATAAGACCAACTTTCAATCATTCCATTCAAAATGCCAAAAATCACAGAATTTGATAGACATAAAATCATACTTTTGCATCAGCAAGGCCACTCTCAAAGGGGAACAGCAAACAAATTGGATATTCAAGATGTGGTATTCGGGCTGTTCTGAAAAAAAAAGGACTGGAAGGCCAAGAAAACATTTAAAATCTGATGCAAAGTTACTCAGAGCTTCTTCTTTGAGAGATTGGAAGAATTCCAGCAAGGACCTGGCTCAATATTTGGCAGTAATAAATGTGATGAAAAGAATATCATGTATCAATGATGTGGAAATTCCAAAATGGCGATATCTCAAAAAATAAAAAGAAACAAACTAAGGTGCAATATTGTAACACAAATCTAATGTGAAAAAAATGTGTCAATTTTCTACTCACATAACCTTGAGCTATCTTAAATGGACAGTCAATGTCAACATTTTTATTGTTTAAAAAGATAGATAATCCCTTTATTACCCATTCCCCAGTTTTGCATAACCAACACAGTTATAATAATATATGTTTTACCTCTGTAATTACCTTGTATCTAAGCCTCTGCAAACCGCTCCCTTATTTCGGTTATTTTGACTGACTTGCATTTTAGCCAATCAGTGCTGACTTCTAGTTAACATCATGTGCGTGAGCTCAATGTTATCTATATGACACACATGAACTAACACCCTCTAGTGGTGAAAAACTGTCAAAATGCATTCAGATTAGAGGCGGCCTTCAAGGTCTAATAAATTAGCATATGAGCCTACCTAGGTTTAGCTTTCAACTAAGATTACCAAGAGAACAAAGCAAAATTGGTGATAAAAGCAAATTGGAAAATTGTTTAAAATGACATGCCCTATTTGAATCATGAAAGTTAATTTGGACTTGACTTCAAATACTGTGCAATCCTGATTCACAAGCTGTTAAGCTCAGCTCTCCCAGTGTTGATAGAATCACTGCTACCGGAATCTGTGATCGTGTCTCAAAAGATAAAGAACAAATATATAGTGTGAGTATCTGGCAGCTTCATCGGGATGCCAAGTTGACCCTTCTATGGTCCAAAAAAGCTTGATCAGGATAATCTTTGTGGAAAAGTAGCTATCAAGAAACCAATTTTTAAGAAGAGGCACAGGGGGAAAAGGCTAAGATATGCTAAAGTTCACAAAGATTGCAATGAAGATTAGTGGTAAAGAGTATTATGGAGTGACAAATCCAAGTTTGAAATTTTTGGGTCCAATTGTATACAGTATGTGAGAAGAAGAGTTGGAGAGAGATGGAAGAATGAGTGCTTGCCTCCTTCAATGAAACATAGTGGAGGGTCTGTCCTGGTTTGAGGCTGCATTTCTGCCAGTGGTGTTTGGGATATTGTCTGAATTAATGGGATCAGGAATTCTGAAAAATACAGACAGGTTTTAATTTATTATGCCATTCCTTCTGGAAAGCGGCTAATTGGGAATGGTTTTATTTTTCAACATGATGATGATCCCAAGCACACTGTTAATGCAGTGAAATCAAATTTGGAGAAAAACAGCTGATAAAACACAGACAGTCATGAATATTATAGAGGCAGTATGGGATTATCTGGACAGATAAAGAAATAAAAGACAACATAAATCTAAAGAAGAAATCTGGGAAGTGCTGAAAGAAGCCTGGTATAATATACCAGAAGATCACTTACGAAAACTTCAGGACAGTCTCCCCACAAGAGTTCAAGATGTGCTTAATGTCAAGGGAGGTCACACTAAATACTGACTTTTGCCTGAAGAAACCATCTTGTTTTGAAAATGTCTGTTTTTTTTTTATTTTCTTGTACATATTTCCTGTATTATTATATATAATGAAGAGAAAAAGCAGGACTGATTCAGCCCATAAAGGCAAATAATTTTAGTGTTAGGAGCAGTTAACATTGGGACACCTTGTAAGTTGGTGGCTGGCTAAGCAGAATATGGCCATTTTGTGTGACTAGGATCCAATTTTTTTTTAAAAGCATAGATGTTTTTGCAGGCATTTTTTTGCAGCATTTAAAAATGTGTTGCTTTTTTGCCAATGGATGTGCGCCAATATCCCCTGTTTTGTGTAACTATTGGTCACATGGCAGCACTCCCAAAGCTGTGTATATAAACTTTTTGCAAGGTGTGCTAAACCAAACTTTCGGCTAGATTACGCGTTATGAGGGGTGCGGTACTAACTTTATTGTCACTGCTCATTTACCTACAGCGCTGGTATTACAGGTTTTCAGAAACCCGGCGTTAAAAAGCAAGAAGTGAGCGTAGAGCAAAATTGTGCTCCATACCGCACTTCAATACCAGCGCTGCTTAAGTCAGCGGTGAGCTGGTTGTACGTGTTCGTGCAAGATTTCCCCATAGACATCAATGGGGAGAGCCGGCTGAGAAAAAGTCTAACACCTGCAAAAAAGCATTGTAAAGCTCAGTAACGCAGCCCCATTGATTCATATGCGGAAACACATTTTATGTTTACACCTAACACCCTAACATGAACCCTGAGTCTAAACACCCCTAATCTGCCGCTCCGGACATCGCCGACACCTACATTATACTTATTAACCACTAATCTGCTGCCCCCAACGATGCCGCCACTATAATAAACATATTAACCCCTAAACCGCCGCACTCCCACATCGCATACACTATTTAAGTATTATTAACCCCTAATCTGCCATCCCCAACGTTGCCGCCACTATATTAAATGTATTAACCCCTAAACCTAAAAGTCTAACCCTAACCCTAACACCCCCTAACTTAAATATAATTAAAATAAATCTAAATAAAACCTACTATCATTACCTAAATAATTCCTATTTAAAACTAAATACTTACCTGTAAAATAAACCCTAAGCTAGCTACAATATAACTAATAGTTACATTGTAGCTAGCTTAGGGTTTTATTTTTATTTCACAGGCAAGTTTGAATTTATTTTAACTAGGTAGAATAGTTATTAAATAGTTATTAACTATTTAATAACTACCTAGCTAAAATAAATACAAATTTACCTGTAAAATAAAACCTAACCTAAGTTACACTTTCACCTAACATTACACTACAATTAAAAAAATTACCTAAATTAAATACAATTAACTAAATTAAATACAATTACCTAAATTACAAAAAAACTAACACTAAATTACAAAAAAATTAAAAACAAATTACAAGATATTTAAACTAATTACACCTAATCTAATAGCACTATCAAAATAAAAAAGCCCCTCCAAAATAAAAAAAAATCCCAGCCTAAACTAAACTACCAATAGTCCTTAAAAGGGCCTTTTGCGGGGCATTGCCCCAAAGAAATCAGCTCTTTTACCTGAAAAAAAAATACAACCAACCCCCCCAACAGTAAAACCCACCACCCACACAACCAACCCCCCAAATATAACCCTAACTAAAAAAAACCTAAGCTCTCCATTGCCCTGAAAAGAGCATTTGTATGGAACAACAGGGGTGCTACATTGGAGAAACTGGCCTAAAGCTGCATCTCAGATGAATCTACACAGACACTCGATCAAGAACCACAAAGAAAATGAATATTGTACCCCTGTTGGTCATCACTTCACCCAGACTGGTCACTCCATACTTAACCTCAGAATTAAAGTTCTTAAAGGGAATTTCAAAGACTCTCATGAACGAAAGACATTTGAGATGAAAATGATCACACATTTCAATACCAGAAATGAAGGACTTAATGTAGACTCTGGCCTTATTGTCCTATATTGGTTTCTTTTTCCTTTTGTTTTTCCTCTCATCTTGTCTATTTACTTTCCTCTGTTTATTTACTCTTTCTGGCTATTCTCAGCTATTTTCTCCTTCAGACACATTCTCTGCTTTTTATGACACCCCTCTCACCCCCTCCCTCCCTTCCATTTGTTGTATGTGATGTGTATCTATATCAGATTGATCAGTATTGCTTCAGACCTGACCTGTCCAATAAAAAAGTTATCACTGCATACTGCAATACTTTGATTTTTTTGAGCATTATATATATATAGGAGAGAGAGGGACACCGGGCTGAGGCATCCCCCGGACTACTAACACCGATGCTGTGACTCTTGTATGCTGGCCGCCTCCACCTCCAGCCCTGCATATCCGTTTGTCAGTGTGGAAGCAGTGATCGCACTCTGCAGGGACTCACAGCTCCTCTATGCACGGAAAGGATACCAGAAACCAAGTTATACAGTGGGGATTTGATACACAACCTCAGTTTACAGCACAATTGATTCATCTTCTGGTATTACTGACTGATCATCTGACCGACCTGGAGTCTGCAGCTCTGCATGAAGTTTAACTTTGAAGGGTGATTACTTACCT
This sequence comes from Bombina bombina, assembly GCF_027579735.1. Taxonomy (NCBI): domain Eukaryota; kingdom Metazoa; phylum Chordata; class Amphibia; order Anura; family Bombinatoridae; genus Bombina; species Bombina bombina. Next base: position 841,174,547 of record NC_069501.1, read on the forward strand.
CATATTGATTGAGGTCCCTTGAAGTAAGTATTTGGGGATAGGGGAGTTGTGACCCCATAATCTTTGCATCATATTTCCACAGAAGAAAGGTGCAGACACACACTTTTCTATATACATTTCTTGTGGAGGCAGCTTGGGAGTCTTCACACATTCCTTTTGTTCAGCTGCCTATCTTCTGATTTATTATATCTACGGATTTTGTTTAATTTGCATTGGAATTTTAATATATTGTGTTCACTAAAGATTACTAGTGACATTAGGTTACTGTTGCCATGTTCCCTTGAGTGACATTTGGATAGCGCAGATATCATATCTTTTTTTTTTTTTCCTCTCTCTCTCTCTCTCTCTCTTTAAAGTGACGTTTCGGGGTTTCCCCCTTTATCAAATATATATACATATATATATATATATATATATTTAAATACAAGAAATTTTAGAGACAGAAAATAAGCATCCCCCATGCACTCAGAACTAAAATGATCAAAAAAATCACGATCAAAAGGTCCCCAAGAAAAGTATGATTATATACATACAATAGCACTCATAAAACATAACTCTTATTTGATGAAAAAGATTTAAAACATTTAAAAAAGAATTAAAATAAATTGACAGGTGAGTCCAGAGCCCAGCTTTTAAGCAAAAATCATTACACAATAGCAATCAAGAGAAAAAGCACAAGAGGGGGTAACTATCATCATTACAATGTGTAACATGAAATACAAAACAAATCCATCATATAAGGCTGTAATTGACTATTAAGTACTCCACACTGCAGTCATAATGGAATGATGATCTGCTAGTATTATCATGTCAACCCCACTGTAATAAAAATATTTAAATTTTCATAAAAAAAAATATTGCTTAGTTTTACTTGTCTTTTTCAAATGTATATTAAGCTACCTAGATCTATCCCTTGTCAAATTTCTTGCAAAACAACCACACTGTTTTAACTGTAGGCATGACTAAAGTGTTTCAAATACCATACTGAGCCATTTTAAAAAGTACCACTGATTGATGATGAAAGCTCCTAAAAAGGTCTGATTACTAGCTAGCTCCCAGTTCTACATTACTGCTGCTGAGCCTACATGGCTATGCCTTTTTAACAAAGGTCACCAAACGAATTAGAAAATTTGAAAATAGATGTATACTGAAAATTATATGCTCTATCTGAATCATGTAAGTTTAAAATGGACTTTTATGCTCATTTGCATTTCCAGTGTCAAGGGGATTAGAGAAGACTGCATTGTAACTTCTATGATTTTAAGGCTGAAAAAAATGTTCACAAACTAATTTCGTTTATATATTTTAAAGGAACTAAATGACTGAATTAACCATTTTTGTATCAACAGCTCAAAAATGTAACTGATTCTGCTTTTTCTTTTGTGCATTTGTCTATTTATCACTGTAGTTAAAGAGGTAGCTGAAACATGGAGCACTTTCATATATAATGATGATATTAGGTCAGAAAACACACCATCATTCTTCATTACATTTTTCATCTTAAAGATTTCATTGTTCATTTATGACTAAGAATGGATCACCTGGTTTAGTATGATTTTGATCTTATCATCGTTAAGACATTGAATTTGTTTTTTTATTATAATTTTTAATTATCAATTTATCTGTCTACCTCAGCATGTGCATGTTAATATATGTTTGTATATTTAAATAGATAAATAGATAGATAGCTAGATAGATAGGTGATATATATATATATATAGATGTGAGAGAGAAGTCTCTCTCCCTTTCTCTCTCTTGCTCTCTCTCTCTCCTAAAAGACAGATTGTGGGCACAGAAACACAGAGGGATACAAACCATGTACTTTAGAACAATAGTTATTTTTTCTTTAAACCAATTGTTTACTGCTGGTAGCTTAGATGCTTCATTAAAATGTTAGGAATTCTTCAAAGTTTAGTTAGCCTCTTTAGGCCTAGTTTCCATTGAGTTGATAAAGTTTGGAAACTGGTAGGAACATAAAAATGATCCATAGCCTTTAATGTAGATACATGTTTATACAACCATTTTCTAAACTTTACCACCTCCATGGAAACTAGGACTGGGTTGGGAGTAGGTGTTTGTTTTGATTTGCTTTTATCTTTGCAAAAAACTACTTATGTGAAACCTGCTGTGTAACTAATAATAGTTTGTTTTGAATAAAAATAACTTTACTTCTTGTTCAGGCCAAAGGCTTGGCCAACTTGTTACAATGTACCACATTGTATTCTATAAAATATATCTGTCTCTATTTATTCTGTAATATCTTCAGCTTTTTTAAAGCGCTCTCTAAATCTTATTTTTATTTTTTATTTAAAAATTTTGCGCACACTGCTCAAAAAAATTTGAGGAAATATTACCTGTAACAGAGCTTTTACAAACTCCAAATCCCACTTCTGACACCATTGTAACAAATATATTTGTCTGTATTTATTCTGTAATATCTTCAGATTTTTTAAAGCTCCCTCTAAATCTTATTTTTAATTTTTATTTATAATTCATTACACATTTTTGAGGAAGCTGTGTCTTTTAGAATGGTTTGATATCTTATTTGTGGCCAGCGCAGTACTAACATTTCTGTTTATCTGCGCAAAACATTTAGCTTGTGCAATTTTTGGTGAAGTGACTAAAATGTGTGCACACTTTAATATGGAGTGTTGTTAAGCCGGAATAGTAGTAAAAAAAGTTATAAAAAAAAATGCAAGTGAGGATGGTCTAGAATGTTTATCTCTATTAAAATGAGACAGGAATAAACACATTCTCACTCTAACACACACTCTATAACACCCTCACATTCTAATACTCTCGCAAGTTCAAATCCAGGAATTGCCATTACAATACCTCCTCCATGAAGATAGTCTTTTGTTTGTGTGCGGTTGGCTGCTTTACCTAGCACAGGAGCATGCTACAAGTAGTTTAATGCTCTGATCGGGCTCGTTGTGATTAGATAGTAAACCCATAACACACTATATTAAAAAAACAGCCATCCAGAGAAGGAAGACTTTGCAATAGAGATAATTATAGTTTTAGGTGACAAATTAGGCATTTTCAAAAAACACATAGAGGTAATTTTATTTATGGTTGAGCAGACATGATTCGCTGTCAACATTTAACATAGCAAAAGCATTTCTGGTTAAATGCTTGTGCAATGCCGTCCCTTGCTCACTGGCGGCCAATCGGAATGGGATGATTTCAGTCCGACACCTAAAAGGTGGCGGAGAAGTTAAGGAGCAGCAGTCTTACGACTGCTGCTTCTTAACTTCCATTTCAGGTGGACCTGAAATGATGGGGCATCAATGCAGCATCCACTGCTTAATAAATCGACCCCATAGTGCAGAATTATGTAACATTTTCCCCAACATTTACTGTCCCTTTAAGATGTTTCAAGTAGTTTATTTGACCCATTAGTTGGAACATCATAAGGGTACAATGTCCTTTAATATGCAACTTGTTTTTCTATTTGATCAATATGCATATGATCTGAATCCAAGCTAGATTACTAGGAACAACAAAAAACAACATTTTATACATCAACAAAAAACTTTTGACATATTTCACTATATTCTTGACCTTTCAAATAGCAAGGTATTTGTTAAATCTCAAATTAAGATACATGCAAATATTTACCTGACAATATTGTACAAACTTGTAACAAGAAAACACATTCTAGTATATGGGCATTATGTCAATCTAAAAACAGTTATTTCTAAATATATCACTTTTTTTTTTATTTAAATGGACATTCCTGTCCTTTGTCCATGTGAAATAGACACCATAGAGCCCCATATATTACCAGCTGTGCAGATAAGGTTCTTAACCTGATAACCTGTCTGTATTGTTTTGGAACCAATGGGCAGCAGACTCTGTAAGTCCACTGCCGTATGTACCATTACACACTCACTTGAGTGCGTAATGCCATCCCCCTTCTCTAGCACGAGAGAATGACCTGTCAATCACCCTGAGTGAGCATGTTTGAGGTTAATTCAATCCACCACCTCTGAGCAGTCTGATGACTGTTGCTTCCTACATTGCGGAAAGCAGGCTTGGATGTTTTGCCTGCCCCTCAAAGGCTGAAAAGCAGCATTTGCTGAGTAATACATTTAGCCCCATGGTTTACTAGTTACACTTCCTGTTAGTTTTACTTTCAAATAAAATACAATGTCCCTTTAAGACTACAGAATAGGGTTTTGCTCAAATGGAATGTTTATCGAGCTTGTTTTGCTTTGTATCAACCCGGACACAATCACAAGAACTTCACAATTTAGTAGAATCATAATAAAAAAAATTAAATTATGGTAATATTTAGAGTTAACCAGCATTTAGCTTTTCTTCAAAGTTATCTGTAAATAATGCTTTTGTACCTGTCGTGGTAAATGTCTATGTGTTGTTGATATCCACTGCCAAAAAACACCAGTGCGTCAGTATTTTCTCTGTTTACGGAAGATGCACAACACTGCGTGCATGCTCTGGTTTTAAAGTGATAGGTTGGTGGTACAGCTTTATTTTATTTATTTTGCAAATTAATTTTAAAAATGGAACCAATTTCAGTACTGAACGAAACTCTTAGGACAACATTAGTATTGTTGTTTTAGCAATGGTATAATGACCATATTCCTTAGTCTCTTTATTAGAATACAACCACAAAATACGGTCAAAAATCTAGAGCATAGGAGCCCTAGGGAGGTGCGCTTGTGTGAGGCAAGGAGACTCTCAAGGAAGAAAGAAGGCAGCACTCTTGATTGTACGACATGTAGACAAGGATCCTGTAGAGACAGAGAAGTAGAGGCGCCACATAGAACAGTATTGTCTAAATAATGGGTAACACGGAGCATTGTGTAACTACTCACAAGAGTAGCGCACGACCGGAGTGCCGAACACAGCAGATCGGGACCAACAGAGTCGCCCGATAGACTCACAAACACAACACTGGGCCGGTCACGTGAAGTAGATGCACCAATCCAGAAGGCAGGATCACTCAGTAGGGGACCGATCACCAATAGACCAAGGAGGTGTGTGTGGAGGCATCTTAGCACCCTACATAGGGATTAGTCAGATCCCACAGGAAACCAAGCACGAATGGCAATAGAGCAAGAGGTGTATGTGTATCTATAGGATATGTGTGTGAGTAGCTACACATTGCTCTGTGTTACCCATTATTTAGACAATACTGTTCTATGTGGCACCTCTTCTTCTCTGTCTCTACAGGATCCTTAAAGGGACACTGAACCCAAATTTTTTCTTTTGTAATTCAGAAAGAGCATGCAATTTTAAGCAACTTTCTAATTTACTCCTATTATCAATTTTTCTTCGTTCTCTTGCTATCATTATTTGAAAAAGAAGGCATCTAAGCTTTTTTTTTTCAGTACTCTGGACAGCACTTTTTTATTTGTGGATTAATTTATCCACCAATCAGCAAGGACAACCCAGGTTGTTCACCAAAAATGGGCCGGTATCCAAACTTACATTCTTGCATTTCAAATAAAGATACCAAGAGAATGAAGAAAATTTCATAATAGGAGTAAATTAGAAAGTTGCTTAAAATGTCATGCTCAATCTGAATCACAAAAGAACATTTTTGGGTACAGTGTCCCTTTAATCACAAAATACAGGATATTTGTATGCAGTATTAAAAATCAGAAAAAAATCAGAAAAAAAACCCCCAGCTTCTATAGGATAAAGTGGAAAGTATTTAGTGTGACCTCCCCTTACATTTGAGCAATAACAGAAACCTGGCTCTCGTAAACCTAAATTGAGTAGAAACCTGATTAATTTCATTACTAACACCTGTATTTGTCCTACTATTTCATGTAAAAAATGACTGCTGTGAAAAAGGTCTATTACACCAGGTTTGTGCAATACATGCTTGAGCATTACATACACATGTGGTATGAGTTTAAATCATTGGAAGCTTGCTAATAAGACCATCTTTCAATCACATCATTCCATTCAACGTGCCAAAGATCACATAATTTGACAGACATAAAATTATACTTTTGCATCAGAAATACCACTCTCAAAGGGAATTCAGCAAACAAACTGAATACTCAAGTTGTGGTATTTAAGCCATTATAAAGAAATATTAAAAATCAAGAGAGGTCAGGGACAAGAAAAGGACTGGAAGGCAGAGAAAACTGAGTTTCTCAGTGTTGCTTCTATGAGAGACCGGAAGAAGTCCAGCAAAAACCTGGCTCAGCATCTAGCAGCTTTGTCAGGAGTTGACCCTTTTTGATCAGGAATGGTCTTTGTGGAAGGGTAGCAGCCAAGAAAGCACTATTTCAGAAGGGTAACAGGGTAAAAAAGGCTAAGATATGCTGAAGCTCACAAAGATTGGAATGAGGATCAGTGGAAAAAGAGTATTATGTAGTGACAAATCCAAGTTTTAAATTTTTAGGTCCAATTGTAGACAATATGTGAGAAGAAAAGTTGAAGAGAGATGGAAGAATGAAACGTTACTGCCTTCAGTAAAACATGGTGGAGAGTCTGACCTGGTTTTGGGCTGCATTTCTGCCAGTGTTGTTGGCGATATTGTCCGCATTGATGGGATCATGAACGCTGAAAAGTACAGACAGCTTTAATTCATCATGCCATTCCTTCTGGAAAGTGTCTGATTGGGAATGGTTTTATTTTTCAGCATGATATCAATGCCAAGCACGCTGCTAATGCAGTGATATCATATTTGGAGATAAAAACATCTGATAAAACACTAACAGTCATGGACTTGCCTCCACAGAGTCCAGACCTGAATATTATAGAGGCAGTATGGGATTAGTGATGTCGCGAACAGTTCGCTGCAGAAAAGTTCCCGGCGATCTTACCTTGTTTGCGTTCGCCGCGGCGGGCGAACATATGCGATGTTCGATCCGCCCCCTATTCATCATCATTGAGGAAACTTTGACCCTGTATCTCACAGTCTGCAGACACATTTGAACCAATCAGCAGCAGACACTCCCTCACAGACCCTCCCAGCTCCTGGGCAGCAGCCATTTTAGAATCATTACAATCCTGCTTTGTTAGTGAGAGGAGGTTTAGTGCTGCTGCTGCTGATGATGATATTATAGGGAAATAGATAGCTAGGCTAGTGTATTTAGTATCCACTACAGTCCTGAAGGACTCATCTAATCTCTGCTGTAAGGACAGCACCCCAAAAAGCCCTTTTTAGGGCTAGAACTTCAGCCCAAAAAGCCCTTTTTAGGGCTAGAACTTCAGTTGTTTTTTTTTTTTTTTTTTGTAATTTTATTTGCATTTGCCTGGCTGTCAGCCTGTGTGTGAGGCTCACAGCATATACTGTGATTAGTGCCACCACTGATATCTGCTTAACATTAGTGTAAATTTAAAAAAAAAAAAACTTTTACATCATTTTGCTAGTGTAATCTAATTTCATTTTCCATCAGGCCTGTGTGTGAGGCTCACAGCACATACTGTGATTAATTCTTCTGTGCCACCACTGATATCTGGTGTAACATTAGTGTAAATTTTAAAAAAAAAAGAATTACATTATTTTGCTAGTGTAATCTAATTTCATTTTCTATCAGGCCTGTGTGTCAGGCCCACATCATATACTGTGATTAATTGCTCTGTGCCACCACTGATATCTGGTGTAACATTAGTGTAAATTTAAAAAAAAAAAAAAATTACATCATTTTGCTAGTGTAATCTAATTTCATTTTCTATCAGGCCTGTATGTCAGGCCCACATCATATACTGTGATTGATTCTTCTGTGCCCCTACTGATATCTGGTTAACATTAGTGTAAATAAAAAAAAAAAAAAACTTTTACATCATTTTGCTAGTGTAATCTAATTTCATTTTCCATCAGGCCTGTGTGTCAGACCCACATCATATACTGTGATTAATAGCTCTGTTTTCCACCACTTATATCTGGTGTAACATTAGTGCCAGCCTGTGTGTCAGGCTGCCAGCATATACTTTGCCTACTTCCATCCTCAGTGCCACCACTCCTATCTGGTGTAACATTAGTGTAACTTTTTTAGAAAAAAACTTTTACATCAGTCTGCTAGTGGTATTTAATTGAGGTTGCCTGTCTGCCAGCGTGTGTGCCAGGCCCACTTTCCAACTAGGGCCACAAATCATATTTGTTATAACAGTAGTGTAAATATTTTAAATAAAAACTTTTTTGACTGTGAATCATCAGTCTGCTAGTGCAATTGAATTGCAGTTGCCTGCCAGCATTTGTGCCAGGCCCACTTGCCAACTAGTGCCACCAATCATATTGGTTATAATAGTATTGTAAATATTTAAAAAAAAAAAAATTTGACTGTGAAACATCAGTCTGCTAGTGTCATCTAATTGAAGTTGCCTGCCTGCCAGCGTGTGTGCCAGGCCCATTTGCCAACTAGTGCCACCAATCATATTTGTTATAACAGTATTGTAAATATTTAAAAAAAAAACTTTTTGGACTGTGAATCATCAGTCAGCTAGTGCAATTAAATTGCAGTTGCCTGCCTGCCAGCGTGTGTGCCAGGCCCACTTGCCAACTAGTGCCACCAATAATATTTGTTATAACAGTATTGTAAATATTTAAAAAAAATACTTTTTTGACTGTGAAACATCAGTCAGCTAGTGTAATCTAATTGCAGTTGCCTGCCTCCCAGCGTGTGTGCCAGGCCCACTTGCCAACTAGTGCCACCAATCATATTTGTTATAACAGTAGTGTGAATATTTAAAAAAAAACTTTTTGGACTGTGAAACATCAGTCTGCTAGTGTCATCTACTTGAAGTTGCCTGCCTGCCAGTGTGTGTGCCAGGCCCACTTGCCAACTAGTGCCACCAATCATATTTGTTATAACAGTATTGTAAATATTTAAAATAAAAACTTGTTTTACTGTGAAACATCAGTCTGCTTTTTTGTGCCAGGCTCACAGTGTTTACTGTGCCCACTTGCCCAGTGCCACCACTCATAATTTGTTTAATAGTAGTGTAAGTGTACATTTAAAAAAAAATGACAGGCAGAGGCAGGCCACCCCGCAGGTGCCATCGTGGTTGTGGTGCTGGGATTCCCTTAGACCCTACAACTATGCACAGTGTTCAGAGGCCATGTGCCATGGACGTGAAAAGTTCTGAGGAGGACCTAGTTGAATGGCTAACACAGGACACCCAATATTCTACAGCTTCCGCTCCTAGTCCTAACCTTGACGCACCATCCACCTCCAGCTTAGCTTTGGGCACCTCTCAAGTGACCAGTGCCACTTGCCCGGCTGCCACCACCACCAACACTAGCACCACAGCCGCTTCACTTGATCTGTCAGAGGAGTTATTGACACATAATTTGGAAGAAATGAGTGATGTGCAACCATCATTGACAGAGGATGTAGATAACAGTGATATGTCTCAATTGTACAAAGAATAAGAGTGCGCTCAAAAGAGCTCTACCAAAACTACTAAATAGTTATTTTGAAAAGTATATAAGGACAATGTAAACCTTAATAAAATCAGATCAGGACTCAGACCTGTGAAAGCTGGCCAGCTTAATGTGGACGTCTCGTAAAGGAAAAAGATTGAACTTTGTATAAACTTTGCATGAAATATTACAGAAGCCGTTAACACGTAAAAGTCCTCCTTAGGACAAGGCTAGGATTATTGGGAAGTTTCCTGCTCAAAATAGGTGTATAGCTTTTTGCATCAGCTGGAGTATTGCCCTTTTTTCAGTCCTTTGAAAAAGTTTACCACCGGTAATCTGACCCTGTGATTGGCGGAGGAGCAAAACACGTGTGTGAGACACGTCAGAGCTAGATCTAACTGCTCTCTGAACGCCGAATCTACACAGAAGGTAAAAAAAAGGGGGTCAGAGAAAGGCAGTGAAATATCTGTGAACTTTCGTATTCTGATGAGTAAATTCTATTGTGGGCAACACTCAATCTCTATTACACCTAAGAAATTAAACAGTACAATTTTTGGAAATTATTGTGCCAATATCGTTACTCAGCTGTCCGCTGGATGTTACTATTTGTTTGATATATATTCAAATATCGGATACATCTATTCAGAGTTGTCAAATACTTTGTTTGGATACAATCTTTTATACACGCCAAAAAGATAAGAAACTTCTATTAAATCGTTGTTTTTTCCTGATGTGAAGATTTTACTCACCAGAATACGAAAGTTCACAGATATTTCACTACCTTTCTCTGACCCCCTTTTTTTTACCTTCTGTGTAGATTGTGTATAGAATCTAATTGTGTATAGAATATAAAGTGCACCTTATTCTCATTTTATTGTATGAATGCTTATAAAGTATAAGTTTTTAAAGTTGATTATATAAATAAATATTCATATTCTTATTTAGAGTATTAGATCTGATTTTATTAAGGTTTACATTGTCCTTATATACTTTTCAAAATAACTATTTAGTAGTTTTGGTAGAGCTCTTTTGAGCGCACTCTTATTCTTTGTACAATTGGTTATTTTTAGTGTGATTGTTGGGAAATATCACACTTTAAGAGTTGCTATAACTACCTTTCTGGGTATCTCTTATTTTATATTTTCAGTGATATGTCTCAGTCAGGCAGCATTACAGACATGGACGTACGGTGTGATGATGATGATGATGTTGTACCCGCTGCTGCTTCCTTTGTTGATTTGTCAGATACAAGTGAAGCGGTTGATGATGATGTGTCTGTGGATGTCACGTGGGTGCCCGCTAGAAGAGAAGAAGAAGAGGGGGAAAGTTCAGATGGGGAGACAGAGAGGAGGAGGAGACCAGTTAGAAGCAGGGGGAGGTCGTCGCAAGGAGCTAGTGGCACAGTCGGGCAGCATGTATCGGCACCCGGGGTCAGCCAGACAGCACGCCAATCAAAGCATGCTGTTGCCACCACCAGAATGCCGTCATCGCAGAGCTCAGCAGTGTGGCATTTTTTTTGTGTGTCTGCCTCTGACAACAGCGATGCCATTTGCAGCCTGTGCCAAAAGAAAATGAGTCGTGGGAAGTCCAACAGCCACCTAGGTACAACTGCTTTGCGAAGGCACATGGTCTCACATCACAAACGCTGATAGGAAGAACACATGAGTAGAAGCAGCACACAAACTCAAAGCCGCCATCCTCCTCCTGCTCCAGCATCTTCAGCCACGTCAACCACTGCTGTCCTCCTTGCCCCCTCTCAACCATCCTCCACTCAGTCTCTCTTACGTAGCAGTCCCTGGTCATCTGCCCACAGTCAGGTGTCTGTCAAGGACATGTTTGAGTGTAAGAAGCCAATTTCCCAAAGTCATCCCCTTTCCCGGCGTCTGACAGATGGCTTATCTGAACTCTTAGCCCACCAGCTTTTACCATACAAGCTGGTGGAGTCTGAGGCTTTCAAAAAAATTGTATCTATTGGGACACCGCAGTGGAAGGTACCCGGCCGAAATTTATTTTCACAAAAGGCAATCCCAAACCTGTACTCGATTGTGCAAAAGGAAGTAATGGCATGTCTGGCACACAGCGTTGGGGCAAGGGTCCATCTGACCACTGATAGCTGGTCTGCAAAGCATGGTCAGGGCAGGTATATCACCTACACTGCGCATTGGGTAAACCTGCTGATGGCTGCCAAGCATGGAATGCGTGGCTCTGCAGAGGAGTTGGTGACACCGCCATGACTTGCAGGCAGGCCTGCTGCTACCTCCTCTACTCCTCCTACTCCATCCTCTTCCATAACCTCTTCCTCGGCTGAGTCCTCTTCTGCTGCTGCATCTTGCTCCACATCAACGGCATCCCCCCAGCTCCCCAGGTACTATTCAACATCCCGGATACGACTTGCCTGAAAGCAGAGAGTCACACCGCACCAGCACTCCTGTCCGCCCTGAACGCACAGGTGGATCAGTGGCTGACTCCGCACCAACTGGAGATTGGCAAGATTGTTTCTGACAATGGAAGTAATTTGGTGGCGGTATTGAAATTGGGCAAGTTGACACATGTGCCGTGCATGGCACATGTGTGTAATCTGATTGTACAACGCTTTGTGCATAAGTACCCAGGCTTACAGGACATCCTGAAGCAGGCCAGGAAGGTGTGTGGCCATTTCAGGCATTCCTACACGGCTATGGCGCACTTGTCCGATATCCAGCGTCGAAACAACCTGCCAGTGAGGCGCTTGATTTGCGACAGCCCGACACGTTGGAATTCAACACTCCTAATGTTCGACCGCCTGCTCCAACAAGAAAAAGCTGTTAACGAGTATTTGTATGACCGGGGTGCTAGGACAGCCTCTGGGGAGCTGGGGATTTTTTTTCCAAATTACTGGACACTCATGCGCAATGCCTGTAGGCTCATGCATCCTTTTGAAGAGGTGACAAACCTAGTCAGTCGCACCGCATTTCATTTGTTTTCATCCTGGAGCGTGCCCTGTGAAGAGTGCTGGATCAGGCCATAGATGAGTGTGAAGAGGAAGAGGAAGAGTTGTGGTCTCCATCACCACCAGAAACAGCCTTATCAGCATCGCTTGCTGGAACAGTGGCAACGCAGGAAGAGGATTGTGAGGAAGAGGAGTCAGAGGAGAAGTGTGGCTTTGAGGAGGAGGAAGACCAAACACAACAGGCATCCCAGGGTGCTCGTTGTTGTCACCTTTCTGGTACCCGTGGTGTTGTACATGGCTGGGGGGAAGAAGATACCTTCAGTGACATCAGTGAGGACGAGGAACGGGACATGATTAGCTCGGCATCCAACCTTGTGCAAATGGGTTCTTTCATGCTGTCGTGCCTGTTGAGGGACCCTCGTATAAAAAAGCTGAAGGAGAACTACCTGTACTGGGTGTCCATACTACTAGACCCCCGGTATAAGCATAAAGTGACTGAAATGTTACCAAATTCCCGCAAGTCAGAAAGGATGGAGCAGTTAAAAAATAAATTAAAAAGTATGCTTTACACAGCGTATAAGGGTGATGTTACAGCACAACGGGAATCTAACAGGGGAAGAGATGAAAGTAATCCTCCTCCTCCTCCCAACACCACGCCGGCAAGGACAGGACGCTTTCCAGACGTGTTGTTGATGGAGCACATGCAGACCTTTTTAACTCCTATGCATCGCCACAGCCCTTCGGGATCCAGCCTCAGAGAAAGACTCAACCGACAGGTAGCAGACTACCTAGCATTAACTGCGGATCTCGACACTCTGAGGAGCAATTGACCCCTTGACTACTGGGTGTGCAGGCTTGACCTGTGGCCTGAGCTATCCCAATTTGCAATCGAGCTTCTGGCCTGCCCCGCTTCAAGTGTCCTGTCAGAAACGACCTTCAGTGCAGCAGGAGGTATTGTCACTGAGAAGAGAAGTCGCCTAGGTCAAAAAAGTCTTGATTATCTCACCTTTATTAAAATGAATGATGGATGGATCCCGAAGGGACTGACATTGTGCGATACATTTGAGTGAAAAAGGCCTGATGAGATGTACTGGGTGTCCAAGCATCTTTTTCCATCTCCCGGTTTCTAAAAATTATCTCCGGGTTCCTAAAACCGATGCCATACCTGTACTCTATTGTGCAAAAGGATGGCATATGTGGTGTTTCATGCTGTTGTTTCTGTTGAGGGTCCGGGACCCTTGTATAAAAAGGCTGAAGGAGAATGAACTGTACTGGGTGTCCAAGCATCTTTTTCCATCTCCTGGTTCCTAAAATCGATGCCATACCTGTATTGGATTGTTCAAAAGGATGGCATATGTGGTGTTTCATGCTGTTGTTTCTGTTGAGGGTCCAGGACCCTCGTATAAAAAGTCTGAAGGAGAAAGAACTGTACTGGGTGTCCAAGCATCTTTTTCCATCTCCCGGTTCCTAAAATCGATGCCATACCTGTACTCTATTGTGCAAAAGGAAGTAACCTTACCATGGGTCTCAGACCGCATGTCTTGTTGTTATATTTTGTCAGGGCAATCGGGCAAGCCATATAGACCTCCCCCGATAGGGGGAGTAAAAGGGATTAAAGTGCTAAGAATAGTACTACTTAACACAACCTTACCATGGCTCCCAGACCCCATGTCTTATTCTTATACTTTGTCAGGGTAATCAGGCAGGCCATATAGACGTCCCCCGATAGGGGGAGTAAAAGGGATTAAAGTGCTAAGAATAGTACTACTTAACACAACCTTACCATGGCTCCCAGACCGCATGTCTTATTGTTATATTTTGTCAGGGTAATCAGGCAGGCCATATAGACCTCCCCCGATAGGGGGAGTAAAAGGGATTAAAGTGCTCAGAATAGTACTACTTAACACAACCTTACCATGGGTCACAGACCGCATGTCTTATTGTTATATTTTGTCAGGGTAATCAGGCAGGCCATATAGACCTCCCCTGATAGGTGGAGTAACACGTATTAAAGTGTTAAGAATAGTACTACTTAACACAACCTAGTTACCATGGCTCCCAGACCGCATGTCTTATTGTTATATTTTGTCAGGGTAATCAGGCAGGCCATATAGACCTCCCCCGATAGGGGGAGTAAAAGGGATTAAAGTGCTCAGAATAGTACTACTTAACACAACCTTACCATGGGTCACAGACCGCATGTCTTATTGTTATATTTTGTCAGGGTAATCAGGCAGGCCATATAGACCTCCCCCGATAGGGGGAGTAAAAGGGATTAAAGTGCTCAGAATAGTACTACTTAACACAACCTTACCATGGGATCTATGTAACTATCAATCGAATCTATCAAATATAAATTGCATCTTTTGATCTATGTAATTCGTATCTATCAAATGTATATTGCATCTTTTGATCTATGTAATTCGTATCTATCAAATGTATATTGCATCTTTTGATCTATGTAATTCGTATCTATCAAATGTATATTGCATCTATTGATCTATGTAATTTGTATCTATCATATGTATATTGCATCTATTGATCTATGTAATTTGTATCTATCATATGTATATTGCATCTATTGATCTATGTAATCTATGTATCTATCTATCAAATCTATCTATCTCGTGGTTGTGCAAATGGACTGTTTGCAGTTGTTTGCGGTGCGTTACATGGGGAGTTTGGTCTGTCACTGTGAAGCGGTCATAACCCTTACACTACCTGATCGATACAACATCATACCTGATGTTTTAAAGCACGTTATTCAAAAAAAAATTAGGAATGTTAGGTGATTAAGGCCCTTTATGGGTTAAAACCAGACTCTGCATCAACTATGTAATTTTCTGTGGAAGTTTTGCCATGGATCCCCATCCGGCATGCCACAGTCCCCTTGAAACAACTTTTCCATCACTATTGTGGCCAGAAAGAGTCCTTGTGGGTTTTAAAGTTTGCCTGCCTATTGAAGTCAATAGCGGTTTGCGCGGTTCGCCGGTTCGTGGACAGTAGCGGAAGTTTGAGTCCGCCGTTCGAGAACCAAAATTTTAAGGTTCGCGACATCACTATATGGGATCACCTGGACAGAGAAATAAATAAAAGACAACCTAAATCTAAAGAAGAACTCTTGAAAGTGCTGAAAAAAGCCTAGTATAATAAACCAGAAGATTACTTCTGACTAGTTCAGGACAGTCTCCCCAAAAGAGTTTAAGATGTGCTTTTTGCCAAGGGAAGTCACACCAAGGGGCCGATTTATCAAAAGACTGCTGCTCCATAACTTGTTCGCCTACTCTGAGGCCGCAGACAGAAATCAACCCGATCAAATACAATCGGGTTGATTGACACCCTTGCTAGCGGCCAATTGGCCGCAAATCTGTAGGGGGCAGCATTGCACTAGCAGTTCACAAGCACTGCTGGTGCAATGATAAATGCTGACATGGTATTTATCGATATGCAGCGGACATGATCCGCTACATTGTATCATGTCTGCTCGTACTTTGATAAATCTACCCCTAAATATTGTCTTTTGCCATTTTGATTTATATATTTTGTGTAGATATTTCCAGTATTTTCTTTTTGTATATTAATAAATATGGATGGTCATTAAAACTTTGCTAAAACAACAAATCTAATGATGTCCTAATACTTTTGCACAGTACTATATATATATATATATATATATATATATATATATATATATATATATATATATATATATATATATATATATTTATTGTGACAGAAAGCAAGGCCTGGTTATAAATGGAAGATATTTAAGACCAAGCATTGTACATGCTTTTTCTCCTTTCAGTTAAAACCCCAGGGAGAAAGACTGTGTATTTGATTATGCAGTTGATAAACTGTGTTCTGGGTCCCTGGGTTTTGGGATAATTGGAGAGAGGGTGGGCCATTATCCCAGACAGCTGTGAAGCTGTCCAGCAGCTAATCACAGGTGTGGCTAATTAGAAGTTGTGAGGGTTTAAATAGCAGCCTCACTTAGGCCTAGAAAGAGAGTTACAGAAGCTGGTGTGTGTGTTTGTTACACTGTGTAAAAGACTTTTGTTCCTGTGAACTGTAAAAGGACATTATTTTTACAAAGCACTTGTGGAATGCTGTGAAGTACTGGGACACATTTAAAAGTACTTAACTTTGCTGCAGAGGAAGGATTTCCCTCTTTTGAAAATGAACTGCCTGTTTGTTATTGCTGTGAAAAATAAAGCTTTTTAAACTACAGTGGACTGTCCTGTGCTGCATTTGTGCCCTAGAAGACTGTGGTTAAAAGTGTTCCTGTTACACTTGGTGGAGAATCCGGGTAACCACATTGTATGTCTGTGGGCATAATAATCTGCAAGCAAAATGGAGGAAGTCATTAAAGCTTTGATCCATTCTAATGATATACAGCAGGAGACTAACAGAAAAGCTGCTGAAAATAGTGCAGCACTGCAACAGTTGGTCTTGGCCCAGTCAGAGAGTGCTATGCTGCTGGCTAAATCACAGAAGGAGAACACTGAATTGTTGATACAACAGATGGCTGCTGTGCAAGCTGAGACATTCAGGAAGACCCGGGAAGAGCAACAAAGTGCTACACAAACTCTGCAACGAGAGGTTCAAGCCATATCAGAAAAACTGAACTCTGAATATGTTGGTGGCAGCAAAGGTTCCAGAGTAATAAGGGCTAGTCATTATCTTCAAAAAATGACAGCAGCTGATGATGTTGAGGCATATCTTTTGGCATTTGAACGCACAGCAGAAAGAGAAAAATGGCCGACAGTTGAGTGGGCGAGTATACTTGCGCCATTTCTTAGTGGTGAACCTCAGAAGGCCTACTTTGATTTAGAGCCAGCACAAGCCAGTGACTATGAGAAATTGAAAGCAGAAATCCTTGCACGCCTGGGGGTGACTTTGGCAGTCCGTGCACAAAGATTCCATTCCTGGATGTTTTCATCTCATAATGCTGCAAGATCCCAGATGTTCGACCTTATACACCTTGCCAGGAAGTGGCTGCAACCAGAGGTTAATTCGGCTACCAAAATAGTGGAACTACTGGTGATGGACCGGTTTCAGCGTGGATTACCTGCTTCCCTGTGGCAGTGGGTTAATCATGGTGATCCTCAAACAGCGGATCAGTTGATTGTATTGGTCGAAAGATTTATAGCAACAATCTTCAATGGATCAGCCCCACAATCCCAAGTCCCAGAGCTCTACAAGAACTGGTAAGACTGTTCAGGGGATAAAGGGGATAAGAGAGCAGCAGGTGTATAGGCAAAACACCAGAGACATTTCCCCAGGAATTAAGGAAACATTTAAATATAACCAACCTGTAAGATGTTTTAAATGTAATGAGGTTGGGCATATTGCTAGAGACTGTGATAAAGATGAATTTATGGACTGTAATGTTGCACATTCACTATTGTCTAATAGCAACAGCTCTGTTAATAATGATTCCCATTGGTGTACTGTGATGGTTAATGGTAAAGTGTCTAGGGATTTGCTTGATTCAGGAAGTATGGTCACACTAGTGGCTAAATCTTTAGTACCAGATGCAGTATTAGATTATGGGGAAAAAAATGGGAATTATCTGTGTTCATGGAGATAAACAGGAATATCCTACAGCTGAGGTGGAGATTGAGACTCAGTGTGGTAAATTAAAATATTGTGTGGGTGTAGTACCAAATTTAGCCCATGAGGTGGTGATAGGGAGAGATTTTCCAAAATTTCTGGAGTTGTGGGAATCTCCAGAAATATGTCAAACTTCTGATATTTATGTATTACCTTTCTCTGAAACTGATTTTGAAGGGGGTTCCATTGAAAAGGAGAAAAATAAGATTTATTGCCCTATGCCTGTATTAGTAGGTGATCAACCTTCTCAGAGTAATGAAGTACCAAGTACTAGCTCGAAAAATATTGATGATTTGATAGATCTGGTTGGTGGCCCTGGTAATTTTAAAAAAGCCCAATGGGAGGATCCAACCTTGGTAGAGGCAAGAAATAATATCAGGGTTATAAATGATGTTGTGACACAGCCAGGAAATGTATTACCCTATCCTTATTTTGAAGCAGTTAATGATTTGGAATATCGTGTAGAGAAGAAAGGAACAGACATTGTTAAACAACTTTTGGTGCCCCAGACTTTTAGAAACACTGTATTAAATCTTGCACATAACCACATTCTAGGGGGGCATTTGGGAGTTGAGAAAACCAAAGAGAGAGTTCTTAGAAGGTTTTATTGGCCAGGGATATTTGTAGCCATCAAGGATTATTGTGCTTCATGCCCTAAGTGTCAACTTACAGCTCCTGCTAAAGATTTTCGTAACCCTTTAGTGCCCTTGCCAATAATTGATGTGCCTTTTGAAAGAATTGCTATTGGCTTGGTGGGTCCGCTGGTTAAATCTGCTAGAGGACAACAGTATATACTGGTAATCCTTGATTATGCTACACACTATCCTGAGGCAGTTCCCCTTCGTAACAGCTCTGCAAAGTCCATAGCAAAAGAACTCATGCTAATGTTTAGCAGGGTCGGGATACCTAAGGAAATTTTGACAGACCAAGGAACTCCATGTATGTCCAGGGTTACAAAATAATTGTGTAAGTTGTTTGGCATAAAACAACTAAGGACCTCAGTATATCACCCTCAGACTGATGGTTTAGTAGAAAGGTTTAACAAAACTCTCAAAAGTATGCTCAGAAAGGTAATTGACACAGATGGGAAAAATTGGGACCTTCTGTTACCCTATTTAATGTTCTCTATCAGGGAGGTTCCCCAGGCTTCTACAGGTTTTTCCCCATTTGAACTGTTATATGGGCGGCATCCCAGGGGATTACTAGATATAGTTAAAGAGACTTGGGAGCAAGAGACAACACCTTATTGAAGTATTATTGAACATATTTCCCAAATGCAGGATCGTATGGAAGCTGTCATGCCCATTGTAAGGGAACATATGGGAAAAGCACAGGAAGCACAAAAGTACAGCTACAACCGTAATGCTAGAGCCAGGGTGTTTAAACCTAGGGATAGGGTGTTAGTTCTGGTCCCTACAGTTGAAAATAAATTCTTGGCTACTTGGCAGGGCCCATATGAGATAATTGAGAAAGTGGGTGATGTTAATTACAAAGAAAGGCCTCGCTTCCATTGAGTCGTTAAAAATGGAGCCGTAAGCTACCGAAGCGGACGACAGCTAAAAGTAATTTACGGCTCCATTTTAGTACCAGGTTTCCATTGAAAAGATTAGCGTGTTGCGCGCAGTCGCTCTTTTCGGCCGTACGTAAGTTTGCGTTGCCAACCGATGTCGGATTTGTCGAAAAGCGCGCCATAACAAGTGCATTGCCATGGTAACCCGACCTCTGTCTATAAGAATAACGGTTTGCGCCTGCGCTCTTTACCTGTGATCGCCTCTAGAGAGAAAGACACGGGAGCTAGTTGCGTTGGTAGGAGTTTTGGGTTTTTGAGAGTTGTTTGAGAGTTAGTGGAGAGTTTGATATTTGATTTTCATATATTCTTATTGTAGGCCTCATATAATATTAGGAACACACACACACATCCATACATTAGTTAATTAACACACATTAGTTTATACACACAAATACACACACACACACATACACACTTTTATTTGATACAAACACATTCACTTTTTTTTTTTTTTCCATCAACCCCCATATCCCCATCTTCCTTTATTACTCCTTTCATTAATCCCCTTATTCCACTTCCCATCCCCCCTTTGACTACCCTTCCCTTCCTCACTATATAACTTGTTTTTTTATATATACATTTTTCCCATCCTATTTTTTTTTTTTAGATCCCATATTTTTTGGTTCATTTAACTATATAGCTCACCCCTTTCTTCATTTGCATCCCTTATTATTTTTCTATAATTTTGTTCTAATCCTCCTTAGTTTTTCCTTTTTCATTTACATCCCTTTGTTTATTTTCACCCCCACAATTTTTTTTTTTTTGAGGGATATAGAATAGAGATAGTTAGGGTCTAGATAGGTTAGGTAGTTAGTTTTGGGGCTATTTAATTTAGGGTTTAGTTAGGTGAATTAGTGTAGTTAGGTAAGCTAGGGACTTTAGTGTTAGGTTAGAGTTAGGGAGGAAGGAGAAAGGGATGGATAGGCCTAGTGGAGTTGGGAAGGGGGTGGCTAGGGGGAGGGCAGTGGTGAGGGTGGATAGAGGGAGGGGGAGGGGGGAAGTAGGGAGTAGTATGGGCAGGAATAGGGGCCGAGGTTTGGGTGGAGGATTTGTCCTTCCTCAAACCCTGGCAGAGGAGGGAAGGAGAGAGGGTGGAAGAGGAATGGAGGTGGGAGGAGTGAGGAGGAGTCAGCCTCAGCTAGGCACAAAAAGAAAAGGGAAAGTGGGGCAGACTGTGGCAACTGGGGGTGGGGCTGGTGGTAGCCTGTCACAGCCTGCAGGGACAGAGGAGGTAGAGAGGGCTGGTCCCCAGTCACAGGAGGGAGAGTCTGTGTCTGCTGGCCCTTCAGGTGTGAAGGGCAGGCTTAGAGAGGAGAGGTACTCTGAGGAGGAGAAGGAGGCTCTTGTTGAGGCATACTTGGAGAGGGCAGCTCAGCTGGAGAACCCTAACCTGAGGCCGGCTGTCCGGAATAAGCTGTGGGAGGAGATTCGAGTGGCAGTCAGCTGCTTAGGACGTAATCGTTCTACTGCCAGCATTAAACACCGCTATCATGACTGCAGGAGGGAAACCAAAGCTAACCTGGCACAGCAGTCCAAATATGCACGTGGGACAGGTGGTGGTCCTAGCAAGAGAATACACCTAAGGTCATGGGAGGAGATGATGGCCAATGTCATCTCAGATGAATCTGTCCTAGGATGTAAGGGGACAATGGACACATCAGTGCCAGCTGAAGAGGTCCATGAAGGTGAATATTAAATATCATATGTAATAAATGTTTTATTTCTAACAAATATATGTTAACATCAGAAATATATATCAGCTTTGTTTTTTAAAATATAAATGTAATCATACACATGTGTAATACAGAATATAGAATGTTCATATATTATATATGTTTAGTAATCAATTGTGTTCAAGCATCAGTGGAAAACATACCTAGGTAGGATTAGTACAAGTAATGTTTTACATGGTTCAAAGTCTAATTTGCACAGTAACTTAAAGTGATAGTAAACCCAATTTTTTTATTTCATGATTCAGATAGAGCAGCAATTTTAAGCAACTCTCTAATGTACTACTATTATCAATATTTCTTTGTTCTCTTGGTATCTTTATTTGAAAAAGTAGGAATGTAAGCTATGGAGACTTTGCATTTTTGGTTCAGGACCCTGGCTAGCGCTCGTGATTGGTGGCTACATTTAGCCACCCAATAAGCAACAGCAACCCAGGTTCTGAAACAAAAATTGTCTGGCTCTTAAGCTTTACATTCTTGCTTCTCAAATAAAGATACCAAGAGAAGGAAGAAAATATGATAATAGGAGTAAAATATAAAATGTTGACTAAATTTGCATGCTCTGTCTGAATCATGAAAGTTTAATTTGTACTTCATTGCCCCTTTAATGGCATCTTAACATAGTTGTAGTGGATATATTCATCCTGATTTCTGGAGTGGCTATCTGCTCAAACAAGCAAGGGTATAGATTTAAATTCTTTCTATCTATATCATATATATGGACTATGTGTAATACAAAGAGTCGCTTAGAGGCACAATCTTTAAATATACACCTCTGGTTAAATATGTTTAAGTTCATACAGAAATAATATATATATATATATATATATATATATATATATATATACACACAGAAGCAGGGAACCAGCACACTCTTTTTATCATCCAACTGCCGGGGTGCGCTTGCAAGCAATCAAATATCAGCAAAATAAAGGAGAGTGCCTGCTTTATTTTGCTGATATATATATATATATATATATATATATATATATATATATATATATATATATATAAAACTATATCTATATCTATAAAATTGATTTTCAAATGTTAGATGTTTCATCAGATTAATTTATAATTACAATTTATTTTTCAGAATTGGAACATGAGTATGAGTCCTCAACAAGACCGGAGGCCAGTGATGTTCCGGAATTCAGTGAGGAGGAGGAGGGGGATGTTATTGAAGCTGGATACTCCTACCTCAGCATACTTGAAGGAGATGAGCAACAGCCACTGGCCTATGAGGTTGAAAATGTTCCTGGCCCATCCCCATATTCATCTGGGAGGACATATCATCAGATGCAGCCTCCACCACCACAGCATTATCAGATGCATCCTCCACCACAGCATTATCAGATGCATCCTCCACCACAGCATTATCAGATGCATCCTCCACCACAGCATTATCAGATGCATCCTCCACCACCACAGCATCGGCAGATGCCTCCTTCATCACCACAGCATCAGCAGATGCATCCTTCATCACCACAGCATCAGCAGATGCATCCTCCACCGCATCATATGTACTATATGCCACCTCAACAACAGATTCAGCACCCTCCCATGGCACAACAAATGCCGCCACCACTACCACCACAACAACAATCACCACCCCCCCACACCAATGTCTGTCCTCAATTGGATATTGAGCCACCCACACAGTCCCCAAGACTGAGTGACGACAACCTCACACAGAGCCAGGAATATGTGCCGGAGACACCTATACAGCCACAAGTGCCCCCCATGGAATCCAATATCCCTGCACAGTCCCAGCAGGATGCTCTACTGAGGCTCATTCACAGGGAGCTTAGACTTACTAGGCTCCAGCAGCAGCAGGATTTCAGGAGGCTACAGAGCCAGATGGACATACATAATGCCGCACTCGTCCGCCTGGCAGAGGCAGTGGAGAGGGTTGCAGATAGGCCGCAAACTCCCTCCTCACTCGCATCCTCCGTTATCTCCCTGCAGGACCCTGAATCGCATGTTTTAGCCTCCCAGTCAGCTGGTGTGCGTCGCCCAAGACGCCACACTTCCATCCCAAGTACCTCTCCTCCAAAGGCCAAATCCCGCCGCAAGCATTAATAAGTATTTTTCTTTTTAAATTATTTCCATATATATAATATCTCATTTTTTTTTATGAAGCACTTTCTTAAGTGTGATTTCCATCTCATAAATATGCATATATTTTTCTAATCAAAATTAGAAAATATATTTCAAAATTGTTTTAATAGCTGTTTATTTTCAAAACATTAACAGCTTAATTCATTTTTATTTCACATGATGTCAATTAATATGCAGGTGTACATTGTTGATAAATGTATGTGTCCTTTTATTGAGGATATTATGCCGTTTAAGAATACTTGGGGATACGTGTCTGAAATTTATACAGTATATGCTATCTAACATTGGTCAACGTGACATGTGTAAATGTTATGATTTATATTCCACAAGCATATGTTGTTTGCTCCTTCAGATGAAGCTAATAAGGCTTATACAGTTATAGAAGAGTTGAAAAGTAAATATTCCTTCCTGTTGATATGGCCAAACACCTTGCATTCATTATAGTCCTATGTGGAATGTAATATCTGAAATATATACCTATCATGACTAATACCTATCATGACTAATGCACTCCTTTTTGTCAAGATTATTATTCAATATTTAGAATAATTAGATAAATGTATCTTTATGATATTTAAGCAATGATGTATACACAACATATATGTGATTGCCATGATATAGAGGTGATTAATACATTTTAATTGACATCATATGAACAGACACAGACTCTCCCTGGGACCAATGCACAATGCACTTTTAAATTGTTTCAATAATTCCATGTTCAAGACAATACTTCATATCTCTTGAAGTATGGAATATTAAGCACTTATGTATTTTGGTTAATAGTCTAAATATTGCAAATGTATTATCTGCTTTAGCAGACATGACATTACATATATTTTATAAATATTAGTACTATGACACATAACTTTAATGTGTCATCGTTTTGTATTGAATAAATATGATTTTCACATTGAAAATTACATTTGAATGAGGGTAAATCTGTAATAATAAAACTCATCTTCATTATAAACAACTTATTTCCTTTGAATTATTTTTCTATATGTATTGAGATTATATATAGCATCCCTGGGCAAAGGTTTCATTTTGAATAGGTAGATATTTTATTTATATTTATAATATTTTACCAGGAAAGATACATTGAGATTTCTATAGTTTTCAAGTATGTCCTGGGTACACAAAACATTGCATTGATACAATGGGTACAATAAAAAAAAAAAAATAATAATACATATGCCCAAAAATTTAACATAGAACAGGTAGGAAATATATAATCAACAATGACAGGTGCATTCTGTTTTGAGATATGTAGAGAGGGATCTCTTAAAGGATATTAGGCATGGGGAAGGTTTAAAAGTGTGCGGGAGGTCGTTCCATAATTGTGGTGCTTGCATATATTTTTATATGCACATACATATTGAAATTTCTATGACAACATGGGTGCAAATATTCCTATACATAGGACCAATAAATGTAGCATATATAATGCTATTTGTACATTGAAACACTCATAAATTTTTTTTGATTTGCAATTTCAATGAGAAACAGGCCTCAAAAAGCTCTTTTTTCCTCCTTTACACCTAGTTGAGCTGGGGGTAATATGTCTCAATGTATCGACAGCCTCCGACAGTGTATTAACAGTTAGCGCTTTCAATGGAAACCTGGTATAATTTATCGATTAACGGCTTCTATTACTTTCTATGGGACGCGAAAATCTTTTCGGCAGCCGAAGTCCGGAAGCCGATATAGAGGTATAACGCGCCATTGGAAACAGTCGTTAAACGCTATTGCTTTCGACAGCATATTTAACGGTTTGCGAGTGCACGCAAACTGAATTACGACTCAATGGAAGCGAGGCCAAAGTCAGCCAGGGAGAAGGAAACCTGAGCAAATATATCATATAAATCTGTTAAAACCTTGGAAAGATAGGGAAGTTTTAGTTGCCATAAAACCTACAGAACTCCCTGTCACTGAACCAGAGGTAAATATATCGGAAACCCTATCTATACATCAGAAGCGAGAGGTCAAGGATTTTATTAGAATAAACAAAGAGGTATTTTCTGTGGTACCGGGAAAAACTAATGTTATTAAGCATGACATAATAACAGAACCAGGGAAGAAGGTCTGCCTTAAACCCTATAGGGTCCCTGAGGCTCGTAGAAAGGCTATTAAACTGGAGGTAGAAAAAATGTTAAAGCTTGGGGTAATTGAGGAGTCACAAAGTGAGTGGAACAGTCCAATCGTGCTTGTTCCAAAGCCGGATGGTTCATTAAGGTTCTGTAATGACTTTCGTAAGCTTAATTGTGTTTCCAAATTTGACACCTACCCAATGCCTAGAGTAGATGAGTTGATAGAAAGGCTAGGAAAAGCACGTTATCTCACTACAATTGATTTAACAAAAGGGTATTGGCAGGTGCCTCTCACTAGTCAAGCAAAGGAAAAGACAGCTTTTTCAACCCCAGAGGGCTTATTTCAGTATACAGTGTTGCCATTTGGTTTACATGGGGCCCCGACAACATTCCAGAGGATGATGGATAGAATTCTGAAACCCCATGTTCGTTATGCGGCAGCATATTTGGATGATGTTATAATTTATAGTACAGATTGGGAATCCCATCTTCCAAAAGTTCAAGCAGTACTTGATGCAATACGGTCCGCTGGGTTAACTGCCAATCCTGCAAAATGTACTGTTGGTTTACAGGAAGCTAAGTACTTGGGTTATACTATTGGTAAAGGATTAGTTAAACCTCAGACAACAAAAGTAGAGGCCATACAGAACTGGCCACAGCCTCTAACTAAAAACAAGTAAGAGCATTTATTGGGATAACTAGTTATTATAGAAGGTTTATCCCGAATTTCGCTACAATTGCGGCACACTTGACAGATCTCACAAAAGCAAGGGCCCCAATTATGATAAAATGGTCCCCAGAAGCAGAACAAGCTTTTAAGCATTTGAAAGATGCCCTTTGTGCCCATCCAGTTTTGGTAACCCCCAATTTCGCTAAAGATTTTATTGTACAGACAGATGCCTCTGATGTTGGTTTAGGAGCAGTTCTCTCGCAGGAGTGTCAGGGAGAAGAGCATCCTGTCCTTTTCCTAAGCAGAAAACTTATTTCACAGGAAAAGAACTATTCTATAGTGGAGAAAGAATGCCTTGCCATTAAGTGGGCTTTAGAGACCCTTAGGTAATATCTGTTGGGAAGAAAATTTAAATTAATAACAGATCATGCTCCTCTCACATGGATGAGTCAGAATAAGGAAACAAATTCAAGGGTTGCTAGGTGGTTTCTTAGCTTGCAACCCTTCAATTTTACTGTTGAGCACAGGGCTGGTCTTTTGCAGGGCAATGCTGATGGTTTGTCTAGGGTACATTCATTGATGTCCATGGTCGCTCAACCCACTGGGTGTGAGCTGGGAGGGAGGATATGTGACAGAAAGCAAGGCCTGGTTATAAATGGAAGATATTTAAGACCAAGCATTGTACATGCTATTTCTCCTTTCAGTTAAAACCCCAGGGAGAAAGACTGTGTATTTGATTATGCAGTTGATAAACTGTGTTCTGGGTCCCTGGGGTTTGGGATAATTGGAGAGAGGGTGGGCCATTATCCCAGACAGCTGTGAAGCTGTCCAGCAGCTAATCACAGGTGTGGCTAATTAGAAGTTGTGAGGGTTTAAATAGAAGCCTCACTTAGGCCTAGAGAGAGAGTTACACAGCTACAGAAGCTGGTGTGTGTGTTTGTTACACTGTGTAAAAGACTTTTGTTCCTGTGAACTGTAAAAGGACATTATTTTTACAAAGCACTTGTGGAATGCTGTGAAGTACAGGGACACATTTAAAAGTACTTAACTTTGCTGCAGAGGAAGGATTTCCCTCTTTTGAAAATGAACTGCCTGTTTGTTATTGCTGTGAAAAATAAAGCTTTTTAAACTACAGTGGACTGTCCTGTGCTGCATTTGTGCCCTAGAATACTGTGGTTAAAAGTGTTCCTGTTACAATATATATATATATATATATATATATATATATATATATATATATATAAACACCATGCTCAAAAGCGCACACACACATATATGTATTTATATTTGTAATAGTTTCATTTAACATGTTTATTTACCTGAAGTACCTAGTATGCCCACTGCTGTTGCAAAGAATACTTTTCCTATTATGATTGTTGATGCAAAACTGATAATCCATTTTAAGAGAGCAAATGACTAGAGAGACAAGGAGGGAAAGAGGGAAGAAAAACGATAGTTCACATAAAAGTAGATATATCATTATTAACCCCAGAAGAAAGTGGAACAAGCACAATTTTCATATGTACAGCAGAAGGCAGCAAAATAAATAATGATTTTATTGCAATAATGCTATATTTTTAATAATGAAACGTATGCATTGTTAAATATTGAGTTTAATGACCCTTTAAGCATTAATTATCAATGCTGAATCAAATAGTTGCCATTGTTTACTATTGCCTTTATTGTGTATACCTCTCTGCCTTAAAGTTCTGAGGAAGACATCTGAAAATATGTGCTTATAATGTATACTTAACTTGGTTCATAACTATATTCTAATAGAATGAATGGCTTTGAAAACTAAGAAAAAATAATAGTACTATATATGTTTTTGCATGGTATAAGGAACTGTAGACATTTGCCTTTCGTTTTGTTACAAAATGCAAATTCATTAACGAAACATGGGTATTTGTTTTGTTTTCACAAAATGAATGTCCAAGCGAATGCACCATCAAATTTAAAGAAAACAAATAAATACTGCTAAAATTATTCAGTATTCATTTATTTTCTTTAAATTACCTTAGGGATTAAAAATACCTCTAGCGCACTGGTGAGCCTTCTTCACAGAGCCCTGGGGCACATATGTAGAAAGGTTAAAGGGACATGAAACCCACATTTTTTCATTCATGATTCAGATAGAGGATACAATTTTAAACAACTTTCTAATTTACGTCTATTATTTAATTTGATGTATTCTCTTGGTATCATTTGTTGAAGGAGCAGCAATGCATTACTGGTTTCTAACTGAACGCATGGGTGAGCCAATCACAATCAAAATATATATGCAGCCAGCAATCAACAGCTAGAACCTAGGTTCTCTGCTGCTCATGAGCTTGCCTAGATAAACCTTTTTTAGCAAAGGATAATAAGAGAAGGAAGCAAATTAAATAATAGAAGTAAATTGGAAAGTTGTTTAAAATTATATTCTCTATCTGAATCATGAAAGAAAAATTGTGGGTTTCATGTCCTTTTAATGCAGCGGGTCCCAGAGCCTGCACTAAAGGTGAAGGTCCTTTAGTGTAGACCCTGATGTCAACTGTGTTAAGCCTCCTATTAAAGCATCCAGAGGCTCTGTAAATAGGGATCAGGAATAATGCAGCTCTCCAGTGCACTAGATTTAAGTGTGCAACTCTACAGGTGAACTTTTTCCCCTGTAGCAAACAAACATTTATATTAATTTAATAAAAACAAAAGTAAATGTTCAATGAATATTCAGTTTGAAACAAAATGATTACCGAATAGCAAGACAAACA
Source organism: Bombina bombina (assembly GCF_027579735.1). Classification (NCBI taxonomy): domain Eukaryota; kingdom Metazoa; phylum Chordata; class Amphibia; order Anura; family Bombinatoridae; genus Bombina; species Bombina bombina. The sequence goes on from NC_069501.1 coordinate 841,203,372, forward strand.
AATATTTATGAAACTACATTTTCTTAATATTTATTCCAAAAGATTCAGACGAACCAAAGTTCTCGCCTGTACACACCTCTAATGAACTGGATTGTAATGGATGGAGCCTTGTTCTTTATCTAATCGGAAATGTTGTGCTTCTAGTAATACGATCTCTTGAAATTGCTTAAAATGCAATAAAATTTTTAACTAACAAATTTACAGTAAATAACTAACACAGTTTTAGTTTACTCTACATTCTTCCTACAATTCTGTATTTTTCAAATACACGCAGTCTAGAATATATGTTCAATGTTCTCATAATATAAAAAACAATCCAGCCCTTTACACTGTTTTGCTAGGAGATTTTGTTCTTAAGATATTAATATCATTGGAATAAATGAATATTTAAATTGTGAACTAATAAGATGGAACACAGCAACCACATTTGCAGGCAAATATAAACATAAATTGTAGCTGTCTTCGATTACATTTGTTCTGGGCTGTTTTCTAATTGCCTGTCACAACCACTGAGCCATAGTGCCAGCTCGGCTGCCACTTCCTGTTTGGTCAACTTGTCATTTTCTATTAATCATATCATGTTACTTTGTTTCTACTCTCTACAATTGAAAATGTATCACTTAACTGGCACTAGATGCTACAGAAATGTTAATAAGGAGGAAATCATTATTTGGTTTTGTTTTCTTTTGTTTTATTTATGCGTTTGTGCAGCGTTGAATTTCATTTGCTGTTTTGGATTACTTTGTAAATAACAAATTACTTTGCTTAATCTACAACACCGAAAAGATACACACATAAAGTCTATTGTATTTCAACACATTTGATAAAAAAAAGAAAAACAATGTGACAAATATGAACCACAGTTTTATGCATACACACTTCATGTTTTGAAAAGAACAATCACAATGTGGCATTATTATTTTTTATTATCAAGTGGTATAGAGTGGAATATAATATTAAACAATAGCACACAGTAATAATGTTTCAATATATTCTTTTTTCAGTTTTATGCTATACTTTTTAAGAAATTTTAAATACATAACTATTTACTATTTAAATCATAAAAAAAATAGGATTACAAGTGGAGCACATTTAATAGCGCTTTTATTTTTGTGCTCATATTACTAGTCCAAAGTAATTTATTAGCCCTAAGCAATAGACCAGGGCAGTAATGGTGAACCTTGGCACTCCATATGTTTCAGAATTACATTTCCCAAGATGCTTAGGCACAATGAAGTCCAGTAAAGAATCACAGGAAATGTAGTTCTGAAAGATCTAGAGTGCCAAGGTTTCCCATCACTGGTCTAGGGAGTGCAAACATCCACAAGTTAGATATTCCACACATAATAAAACTTTGGGGATGAACATAAACACCCATGTTAGATATTGCTTGAGAGCTAAGCCAATGGAGACGAAGTATCAGAGTTCTTCATGTAGTTCTGTACTATTTTAATACAAATAAAATAAATAAATACACACATACATACACAAACACATGAGCACCTTTAGACCCTTCCTAGTCCCACACTTTATCATATACTAGGCAACCTATCTATCAAGCTCCGAATGGAGCTTGATGCCCCGTGTTTCTGGCGAGCCTGCAGGCTCACCAGAAACAGCAGTTATAAAGCAGCGGTCACAAAGACCGCTGCTCCATAACCCTGTCCGCCTGCTCTGAGCAGGCGGACAGACATCGCCAGAATTCAACCCGATCAAGTACAATCGGGTTGATTGACACATCCCTGCTGGCGGCCCATTGGCCGTGAGTCTGCAGGGGGCGGCGTTGCACCAGCAGCTCTTGTGAGCTGCTGGTGCAATGCTGAATACGGAAAGTGTATTGCTCTCCATATTCAGCGAGGTCTGGCAGACCTGATCCACACTGTCGGATCAGGTCCGCCAGACTTTGTTAAATAGAGGCCTATATCTCCTTAATTCTGCCACAAGAATGTATTTTATTAATTCTGATTCATATGTGTTAAATGTAAATATAACTTAATACCTTAGATAATGGTTTATTTCAGGTCTCTAAAAGAACTAAATTTAGGATTTTACTCAATCTCAAAACTTAACTTTTCACAAGTACATCCATGTTGTATCCAAGTATAGAGCACACCAAAACGTAAATAAATAAATAATTGTCCATTTAAAAATGCTTTGGTTAAAATATTTAACCATTCACGTTAAATACCAGATTGTATGCTATTCTTTCTGTAAGGTTGGGCAAAATATAATACAACCTGCACTTTTAATTGTGCTCCACTTTAATATAGAATATATCTATATAAAAATATGTTTAAATACATACTTATATAAGAAGAATATTTATATGTGCTAAAAGGATTAATGTAACATAGTAACATATTATAGTAGATAAGGTAGAAAACCTTTACATATCTAATATACTTACAGAAAAGCTCCAGTTCAGCTTAAATTAATCCCATTAAAAGGTGACCCATTTAACACAAGCAACCAAATCCATTAATTCTAGCCAGAAATGTATTGAAACCATTTTTAAATGTATCTAAGGTATAGGCATTCTATACCTCTTTTGGTAATGAGTTCCACAATTTTATCGCTCTTAGAGTGAAAAAACATTTCCGTTGCAGGAGATTAAATCTCCTTTCTTCAAGCCTTAAATTGTGACCTCTTGTCACAAACAATTTTCTTGGAATAAATAGAGCTTCTTCCATCTCTGTATATGGGCCTTGAATATATTTTTATAAAGTAATCATGTCACCTCTCAAACTCATTTTTTCTAGAGAAAACAGACCCAGTTTGGCTAAACTCTCCTCATAGCTTAAATTCTCCATTCCCCTTATTACCTTTGTGGCCCTTCTCTGAACTTTTCCTAGGCCTGCAATGTCTTTTCTTGAGATTGGTCCCCAGAACTGCACTCCATACTCAAGGTGAGGTCTTTCATGGGATTTATGTAGTGATAGAATTATGCTTTACTCCCTTGCAGCAATACCTCTTTTAATACATGCTTGTATCTTATTAGCCTTGGAAGCGGCTGTCCTGCATTGTGCACCCACCTTTAGCAGGAGGAGGAACGGGATTTGGGAGTAGTAATAGATAACAATTACTACTCCCAAATCCCATTCCTCCTCTGTTTGGCTAAGTCTAGTCCCATTTAAACAATACATTACCTGTTTAGTTTTACTTTCAAAATGTAGAACCTTATATTTTCCCATATTAAATCTCATTTTCCATTTACCTGCCCATACTTCTAATCTTTGTAGATCCCCTTGTAACACAAGTTCATCCTGCTCTGACCTAATGACCTTACACAACTTTGTATCATTTGCAAAAATAGAGATGTTGCTATATAATCCTTGCTGCAAGTCATTAAAAAAAAATATTAAAAAGAACAGGGCCCAGTACTGATCCCTGGGGGACTCCACTGATTACCTTTGTTCAATCTGAGTATGATCCATTTACTACTACTCATTGCTCCCTGTCTTTTATCCAGTTATTTATCCATGGGTTAACATTTTCAGCTATTCCCAGTCCCTTAATTTTGTACATTAATCGGTCATGTGGCATTGTCTCAAACGCCTTTGCAAAATCTAAGTATATCACATCAACGGATTCCCCTTTAGCTATATTTTTACTTACTTCCTCATAGAATCTAATTAGGTTAGTTTGACATGATCTATTTCTCATAAAACCAGGCTGATTTGAAATCATAGGGGTCTGTCCAACAGAAGAAAGAGAGGGGCACCTCATGTGTAGAATCACCAAATCAAAAAAGCCAAAGTTTATGCACTCAAGCCAAATTGGTACTCACATTTAAAAAAAGCACCCCAATGTGCTAATGGAAGCAGAATGACATAATGTGGTGTGTCAGTACACCCACTCCACGATATCCCCGCCAGGTGTGTCTGTAATGGAGAGTCAAGACAACAAAGGAAACCACATGTGCAGATCAACCAAATAGATGGAACAATGGAGATAATTATGCCAAATTGGTACTCACAATGTCTAATAACACACCTATATGCTGGTAGATGCAGACTGATAATTTTAGGTTAGGGTGTATCAGCTCACCCACTCCAGGTGTTACCAACGATATGGTCCAAAAACAGGATAAATGCACAAACAGCCCAATATTGGGAAATGAGAGGTAAGGTAGAAACCACTATACTTGTGTTATAGTAAAAAACATTTTTATTAAAAGACTGAGAACAAAAATTGAAATTAAAAATGAAAATATTAAAAGAATATAATAACAAGTAGTAGTCAAGGGGATAATCCCCTCTAATGCAACGTGTTTCATTGCACTGAAGGGCCATTTCCTCAGGCATGTATACACCGTACCTCTATCCTGCTATTTAAACCTTTATGCTACTAATACACAATTCATTAAAGAACAACACCCACAATGGGCATGTCCATAAGACACATGTTATGCATTAATCCAAACAAACCAAACATGTTATTGTTATACATAAAGTATTGTGTTTAGAATATTCAAATACATCATCATCATTCTGTTAGTTAGTCAAACTTTAAGTTGCAACCATATCTCTCTCCACCATAATTAATTTTTCTGTTAACACAGCTACATTCCCCATTTGTTCTATATTAAAATGTACCTATCAGTTTGGTGTCCTATATTGACTGAGTGTTCTGTATTTCAATAAAATTGTCTCATTTTAAACAGTCATCATTTGAAGTTATTAATTTTAAATCCGTTTTGAGCTCCCTTCATTTTCATGTACCATAATTGTTTGTTATGATATTAACTCCATTTTATAAAACTATTTATAAAACAAAAATAATTTGTTTTTTACCTTAATGATGTCCATAATGCAGGATTCAGATCTTCCATGATATCTCTCTAAATAATCATTTATCAATTGCATGTATTCTACATACAAACAAACAAAACAAAAAAATAACACATACTTCCTGCTATACTTCTATAGTTAATGACTAGTAGCCAATCCTCACAGACTACACTCTCTGAACAGGTCATATCTACCAATCATGGACGAGTTCTCATTTTAACAATTGTTTGTGATTGGGTAGACCGTTTTAATAGGTAACCAAAACCTTACACTTCCTGCTATACTTCTATAGTTAATGACTAGTAGCCAATCCTCACAGACTACACTCTCTGAACAGGTCATATCTACCAATCATGGGCAAGTTCTCATTTTAACAATTGTTTGTGATTGGGCAGACCGTTTTAATAGGTAACTAAAACCTTATACTTCCTGCTATACTTCTATAGTTAATAACTAGTAGCCAATCCTCACAGACTACACTCTTTGAACAGATCATATCTACCAATCATGGACGAATTCTCATTTTAACAATTGTTTGTGATTGGGCAGACGATTTTATTAGGTAACCAAAACCTTACACTTCCTGCTATACTTCTATAGTTAATGACTAGTAGCCAATCCTCACAGACTACACTCTCTGAACAGGTCATATCTTCCAATCATGGACAAGTTTTCATTTTAACAATTGTTTGTGATTGGACAGATCATTTTAATAGGTAAGCAATCCCTGGGACTCTATTCTTCTGTGAAAATATCACTAATGAACACTGCTGAACAAAAACAAACAAACAAAAAAAAAATTATTATGTGTTCCAGTATACACAAATATACCCTTTTTGTGTATATAACCATAAATCTGTATATGTGTCCTCTGATACTGTATATTAATGCGTGCCATCTTTACTCATAATATATACTAATCAATTCCAGTATAATCAACCCTTAGTGTATATAGTTTAAGTGTGCCTATTTAACAACGGTCTGTGCGGATCAGGTCCGACACACCTCGCTGAATGCGGATAGCAAGACGCTCTCCGTATTCAGCATTGCACCAGCAGCTCTTGTGAGCTGCTGGTGCAACGCCGCCCCCTGCAGATTCGTGGCCAAATGGCCGCCAGCAAGGGGTTATCAATCAACCTGATCCTACTCGATCGGGTTGATTTGTGGCGATGTCTGTCTGCCTGCTCAGAGCAGGCGGACAGGGTTATGAAGCAGCGGTCTTTAGACCGCTGCTTCATAACTGCTGTTTCTGGCGAGCCTTAAATCATTGAATTTTGCTTTATTAAAATTAAAAGTCTTAGTTAACCCTTTAAGACACAGCTTATGGAAAGTGATTTCAAATGTGAACATGTTATGATCATTATTACCCAAATGTTCTTTGACTTCTATGTTTGATATTATGAGGCCCATTTATCAAGCTCCGTATGGAGCTTGTGGGCCCAAGTTTCTCGCGAGTCTTCAGACTCGCCAGAAACAGCATTTATGAAGCAGTGGTCTAAAGAGTACCAGTATGATCGGGTTGATTGACACCCCCCTGCTGGTGGCCGATTGGCCGCGAGTCTGCAGAGGGCGGCGTTGCACCAGCAGCTCTTGTGAGCTGCTGGTGCAATGCTGAATACTGAGAGCGTATTGCTATCCGCATTCAGCGATGTCTGTCGGACCTGATCCCCACTGTCAGATCAGGTCCAACAGACATTTGATAGGCCTCGATATCTGTATTGTTTGATAGTACTTAATCCAATATAGCTTTATTTCAAGTTGGCTTCTCTATTAATTGTGACAAGAAGTTATCCCTGAGAACATTTAAAAATCTATCTCCCTTAGCTGAATTACTAGTTTCATTGGCCCAGTTTATGTCAGGGTAGTTAAAATCTCCCAAATTACAACACTGTTATAATTAGCAGCCTTTCCTATTTGCATTAGTAGTTGAGTTTCCTACATATCACTTAATGTGGGGGGGGGGAGGGGGCTTGTAGAATGTTCCTAGTAATATTTTTTTAGGATTTTTTTCCCCTACTCCTTATTTCAACCCACAGGGTCTCTACATTATCACCTGTATCATCATAAATATCTTCCCTTATTGTAGGTTTATGATTAAGTTTAATATACATGCAGATTTCTCCACCCTTTTTATTACTCCTGTCCCTCCTAAATAAAGTATAACCCTCTAAGTTAACTGCCCAGTCATGTGAATCATCCCACCAAGTTTCAGTTAAAGGAGCCTATTTATCAAGCCGTCAACCGCAAATACGCTGGAATTCTGCAGCGTAATTGTGGCGAGCCTGATTCCCCTTATTTATCAAACCCTACAGACCAGCAAAAGTAGAATTTTGTGACGTAACATACGATCCGCCGGTCAAAGTCCGACACAGATCGATGCGTCATTACAGATGTTCTGAATGCAAATTCGGCACTATCTTACTACTTTTGTAAGTTAACAAATTTCTACCAGGTACGCTCGGCACTATTCCCGCCCATCGTATCTGTTTTTCAATCTGCTGCCCTGGAGGTGGCGGATGCCATAGGAATCAATTGGAGTCTGAAAGCAGCGAAAGCTTATGTTCGCTGCTGCCCGATATCCCATTGATTCCTATGGGAGAATAAAGTTATGTTTACACCTAACACCCTAACATGAACCCCGAGTCTAAACACCCCTAATCTACTGCCCACACACCGCCGCCACCTACATTATACTTATTAACCCCTAATCTGCTGCCCCTACACCACCACCTACAATATACTTATTAACCCCTAATCTGCCCCCCCAACACCGCCGCCACCTACATTATGTTATTAACCCCTAATCTGCCCCCCCTACACCGCTGCCACCTACATTATGTTATTAACCCCTAATCTGCCCCCCCTACACCGCCACCACCTACATTATGTTATTAACCCCTAATCTGCCGTCCCCTACACCGCCGTCACCTACATTATCTTATTGACCCCTAATCTGCTCCCTCTACACTGCCGCCACCTACATTATGTTATTAACCCCTAATCTGCTGTCCCCAACGTCACCGCCACTATATTAAATTTATTAACTCCTAAACCTAACCCTAACCCTAACACCCCCTAACTTAAATCTAATTTGAATAAATCTAAATAAAATTACTATCATTAACTGCATTATTCCTAATTAAAACTAAATACTTACCTATAAAATAAACCCTGAGATAGCTACAATATAACTAATAGTTACATTGTAGCTATCTTAGGGTTTATTTTTATTTTACAGGCAAGTTTGTATTTATTTTAACTAGGTAGAATAGTTATTAAATAGTTAGTAACTATTTAATAACTACCTAGTTAAAATAAATACAAAAGTACCTGTAAAATAAAACCTAACCTATGTTACAATAACACCTAACACTACACTACAATTAAATACATTACATAAATTAAATACAATTAACTAAATTAAATACAATAGCCTAAATTAAATTAAATTAGCTAAAGTACAAAAAAACAAACACTAAATTACAGAAAATAATAAACAAATTACAGAAATTTAAACTAATTACACCTAATATAATAGCCCTATCAAAATAAAAAAAAACAAACAAAAAAAAAAAACCCTAGCCTAAACTAAACTACCAATAGCCCTTAAAAGGGCCTTTTGCGGGTCATTGCCCCAAAGTAATCAGCTCTTTTACCTGTAAAAAAAATACAAACAACCCCCCCAACAGTAAAACCCACCACCCACACAACCAACCCCCCCAAAAAAAATGAAAAAAACCTAAGCTCCCCATTGCCCTGAAAAGGGCATTTGGATGGGCATTGCCCTTAAAAGGGCAGTTAGCTCTTTTGCAGCCCAAAGCCCTAACCTAAAAATAAAACCCACCCAATACACCCTTAAAAAAACCTAACACTAACCCCCTGAAGATCGACTTACCGGGAGACGTCTTCATCCAAGCCGGGCGAAGTGGTCCTCCAGACGAGCAGAAGTCTTCATCCAAGCCGGGTAGAAGTGGTCATCCAGACGGCATCTTCTATCTTTATCCATCCAGCGCGGAGCGGGTCCATCTTCAAGACATCCGATGCGGAGCATCCTCTTCGGCCGACAACTACCCGACAGGTGAAGATTCCTTTAAGTGACGTCATCCAAGATGGCGTCCCTTTTATTCCGATTGGCTGATAGAATTCTATCAGCCAATCGGAATTAAGGTAGAAAAAATCCTATTGGCTGATGCAATAGGATTGACAGCTTTTTTGGTAACTTTGGAGAACGTATTCAGGTCCGTGGCAGCGATGTTAGGCGATCTTAGGCAAGCGTATTGGTGCCGGCGAATGCAAGTAAGTTGACGACTTGATAAATAGGGGCCATAGTGATAATATCATAGTACTCTTCTGCAGCTAACAGCTTCAGCTCCCCCATTTTACCCGTCATGCTTCTTGCATTTGCTGTCATAAATTTAATTTTCATGTGCTTTCTGCTGCTATGTGTGACATTTCCTAAGTCATCCCTTCCTTGAGATAGTCTAGGTGTGACATATTCACAGACCAAGCTTTCTGTTCTATTATGCTTTGACTGACCCTCCCCCTCTTTGCTTAGTTTAAAAGATTCTCTAAGCATCCTACCATTCTCTCCTCCAAAACACCTGTGCCCATGTCATTCAGGTGCAATCAATCCTTACTGTACAAATTGTACCCAAGTGAAAAGTCTGCCCAGTGCTCTAAAAAGTCAAATCCCTCATTTTACCTCTATGTTTTTAACCTTGAATTAACTGACCTTAGCTCCTTCTGCCTTACTGAGTTAACACATGGAACTGGTAATAGCTCTGAAAATATTACATTGGAGGTCCTTGATTTAACCTTGCTACCTAACTCCCTGAAGTAATTTTTTAGGACACTTCATCTCCCGCTGATTCCTTCATTAGTACCAATATGCACCATGACTACAGGATCAGACCCACATCTCTCTAACTATTTGTCAATACGCTTAACAATATGCCAAACACGAGTCCCTGGAAGACAGCAAACTCTTCTATTTAAGGGGTCTGGATGACAACCTTCCTAATAATGGAGTCTCCTACAATCAACATCTGCCTTAAGTCCAGACTTGTATGCCCCTCTTCCATGGCTGAAGGACTACCCACTATAGTATGCCCTGCTTCGATGACTGAAGGACTGCTTACTATAATATTCCCCGCTTCCATGACTAATGTTCTGTTCACTATACTAGGCAGAACAGCCCTCTCTGATAATGCCACCCCTGAATTATATCCCCAACATCTTCATTTAATCCGGCACACCTGTTGGGGTGTGCAAGCTCAGAACTGGCCTGTCTCTTACGCTTACCTTTACTTCACCCTCTAACTGTGACCCAGCTACATTCTGGAGGCTTCCCATCTGAATCTTCCCCATTCCCACTGCTAGAACCATTAACAACCAGCTCAGTCATATCCATTTCCCTTTCAAGTGTCTGAATTTCATGCAGTGTTGCAATTCGTTCCTCCCGAACTCCAATACAAGTTTCTAAAGAGACAATATGCTCACACTTTTCACAGACATATGGCAAGCTGTACACTGAATGAGATTCTTACACATTCTTACTACAAGGTTTACCTAAAAAATATAAAATAATTATATTCTCCCTTGGTTACTCCAAACTCTTTTTTTGCCTAAACTCCCTTGTTTAGCTAACTCTTTACTTAAACAGAAAATCTTACTTAAACAGAGGAAATCAATGCAGCAAACACTCACAGAGCAAAGCTCACAGAGTTAATGAGCTAAATTTATAGACTAGGCGCACACAGGTGAAACTAATCTATCCCCTAATTCACACATGAAGAAGATAGCAGGAAAAAATAAAAAACAAAAAACAATCATTTAAAAGTTAAAGCAACATAAAACTCAAAAATTTTCATTCATTATTCAGATAGAACATACAATTTTAAACAACTTTCCAATTTACTTCTATCATTTAATTTGCTTACTTCTCTTGTTATACTTTGCTAAAAGGTGTATCTAGGCAAGCTCAGTAGCAGCAGAGAAACTAGGTTCTTGCTGTTGATTGGTGACTGCAGATATATATCGATTGTGATTAGCTCACCAATGTGTTCAGTTAGAAACCATTGGTGCATTGCAGCTCCTTCAACAAATGATACCAATAGAATTAAAAAGTTAGATAATAAAAGTAAATCAGAAAGTTGTATAAAATATAATTCTCTATCTGAATCATGAAAGAAAACATTTGGGTTCCATGTCCCTTTAAATGTAAGCTTAAATAAAATCAGTTAAGTTTTAAAATGCACCCCTTACAAAGCAAACAATTTAAAAACTCCCTTGTTTGACTCTAAAACAAAAAATCTTACTTTAACAGAGGAAATCAATGCAGCAAACACTCAAAGAGCAAAGCTCACAGAGCAAAAGAGCTAAATTTATAGACAAGGCCCACACAGGTGAAACAAATCCCTCCCCTAATTACACACACAGGAGGAAGATAGCAGGGGAAAAAACAATCTGTTAAAAGTTAAAAGTAGGGGACTTCCGGGCGGCAGCCATCTTACTGGTCACACTGAGCGTCAGCTCCTTGAGCCTTCTCCACAATTTATCAGTTTTGAAGATAGTTAACCTAAAATAGTGGGAAGGCCTGACTGTTGGTGACCTGTTCCTAGAAATAGGGTTTTGGATTGTGGCGCGGCTTAATTGCCCTCAGTTATTAAAATATTGGAAGACCTAGGAGCGCCTAACACAGGCCGAGGAAGTGATTTAGAAGCTAGCTAGTAGCTCTGCAGGTTAGCCAAAAAATAAATAATCTTATATATTAAAATATAGATAAACGTTCTAGGACGTCTTAAAAAATCCTGTTACCTTTACTAGAGTGGATGTAGATTAAGGCAAAATATACAATATTGATGCAGTAAAACACAATATGTTAATACAGTAAAACACAATATGTTAAAACACAGTAAGTTAAAATCATGGATCCATGGTACATTACACGCAAAATGCAAAATACAATAACATATAATTAATAGGATAAAACAATGGTATTGCAATAGTAAATAAAATGGTTGGGAAATCAGAGGGAAATAGTGTTCCCTGCTGATGAGATGTACAAAAAAGGTGAAAGAAAATATATCTCTCAAAAAATGAACAACGTGAAAGTGATCAAAAAAGTGATCTAAAAAGCCAAAAAAATATATATAGAAAATGTAAAATGAAAAGTATGTGTTTGTGGTAAAGTTAGTGGTAAAAAGTTCCAATAAGAAACTGTGATGAATAATTCCAATGAAAAAGATGTGTGTCAGTGAATCAAAATTCCTTAAGTGTCCTCAAAAGAGTCCATATAAATGTTGATATGGTAGGTGAGGGAATCTGGGCCTTTTTCAAGACTAATAGTAGTCTTGAAAAAGGCCCAGATTAGGGCCGAAACGCGTTGGCAGAAATTGGTGAGCACTTTTCTTATAATATATGTTTATTTATTAGCATTATTGCACTATTTTAGATTTCTTTTACAGGTTGGATATAGGGATTGAATCCAGGATTTACCGGACATTCCCTCAATAACAAAGCCCCCCAAAATAAAAAAATGCCATACCCTATTCTAAAATAAAAAGTAAACAACTCTTTTGCCTTACCAGCCCTTAAAAGGGCCTTTTGCTGGGCATGCCCCAAAGTAAACAGCTCTTTTGCCTGTAAAAAAAAACCATACAATACCCCCCCCCAACATTACAACCCACCACCCACATACCCCTAATCTAACCCAAACCCCCTTAAATAAACCTAACACTAAGCCCCTGAAGATCTCCCCACCTTATCTTCATCACGCCGGGTATCACCGATCTGTCCAGAAGAGGGTCCGAAGTCTTCATCCTATCCGGCAAGAAGAGGTCCAGAAGAGGCTCCGAAGTCTTCATCCTATCCGGCAAGAAGAGGACATCTGGACCGGCAGACATCTTCATCCAGGCGGAGTCTTCTATCTTCATCCATCCGGCGCGGAGCGGGACCATCTTGAAGCAGCCAACGCGGATCCATCCTCTTCTTCCGGCGACTCCCAACCAATGAAGGTTCCTTTAAGGGATGTCATCCAAGATGGCGTCCCTCGAATTCCGATTGGCTGATAGGATTCTATCAGCCAATCGGAATTAAGGTAGGAAAAATCTGATTGGTTGATTGAATCAGCCAATCAGATTCAAGTTCAATCCGATTGGCTGATCCAATCAGCCAATCAGATTGAGCTCGCATTCTATTGGCTGATCTGAACAGCCAATAGAATGCGAGCTCAATCTGATTGGCTGATTGGATCAGCCAATCGGATTGAACTTGAATCTGATTGGCTGATTCAATCAACCAATCAGATTTTTCCTACCTTAATTCCGATTGGCTGATAGAATCCTATCAGCCAATTGGAATTCGAGGGACGCCATCTTGGATGACGTCCCTTAAAGGAACCTTCATTCGTCAGGAGTCGCCGGAAGAAGAGGATGGATCCGCGTCGGCTGCTTCAAGATGGTCCCGCTCCGCGCCGGATGGATGAAGATAGAAGACGCCGCCTGGATGAAGATGTCTGCCAGTCCGGATGTCCTCTTCTTGCTGGATAGGATGAATACTTCGGAGCCTCTTCTGGACGGATCGGTGATACCCGGCGTGGTGAAGATAAGGTAGGGAGATCTTCAGGGGCTTAGTGTTAGGTTTATTTAAGGGGGGTTTGGGTTAGATTAGGGGTATGTGGGTGGTGGGTTGTAATGTTGGGGGGGGTATTGTATGTTTTTTTTACAGGCAAAAGAGCTGTTTACTTTGGGGCATGCCCTGCAAAAGGCCCTTTTAAGGGCTGGTAAGGCAAAAGAGCTGTTTACTTTTTATTTTAGAATAGGGTAGGGCATTTTTTTATTTTGGGGGGCTTTGTTATTTTTTTAGGGGGCTTAGAGTAGGTGTAATTAAAATTCTTGTAATCTTTTTTTATTTTTTGTAATTTAGTGGGTTTTTTTTTTTTGTAATTTAGTTTAGTTGATTTAATTGTAGATAATTGTAGGTAGTTTAGTTAATTAATTTATTGATAGTGTAGTGTTAGGTTTAATTGTAACTTAGGTTAGGATTTATTTTACAGGTAATTTTGTAATTATTTTAACTAGGTAGCTTAGTTATTAACTATTTAATAGCTATTGTACCTAGTTAAAATAAATACAAAGTTGCCTGTAAAATAAATATAAATCCTAAAATAGATATAATATAATTATTTGTTATATTGTAGCTATATTAGGGTTTATTTTACAGGTAAGTATTTAGCTTTAAATAGGATTAATTTATTTAATAAGATTTATTTTATTTTGTTAGATTTAAATTATATTTAACTTAGGGGGGTGTTAGGGTTAGACTTAGCTTTAGGGGTTAATACATTCATTATAGTTGCGGCGAGGTCCGGTCGGCAGATTAGGGGTTAATAAGTGTAGGTAGGTAGCGGCGACGTTGGGGGGGGGCAGATTAGGGGTTAATAAATATAATATAGGGGTCGGCGGTGTTAGGGGCAGCAGATTAGGGGTACAAAGCTATAATGTAGGTTGCGGCGGTGTCCGGAGCGGCACATTAGGGGTTAATAATAATATGCAGGGGTCAGCGATAGCGGGGGTGGCAGATTAGGGGGTTAATAAATGTAAGGTTAGGGGTGTTTAGACTCAGGGTTCATGTTAGGGTGTTAGGTGCAGAATTAGGAAGTGTTTCCCCATAGGAAACAATGGGGCTGCGTTAGGAGCTGAACGCTGCTTTTTTGCAGGTGTTAGGGTTTTTTTCAGCTCAAACTGCCCCATTGTTTCCTATGGGGGAATCGTGCACAAGCACGTTTTTGAAGCTGGCCGTGTCCGTAAGCACCGCTGGTATTTAGAGTTGAAGTGGCTGTAAATATGCCTGAACGCTCCCTTTTTGGAGCCTAACGCAGCCCTTCAGAGAACTCTAAATACCCGCGTTATTTAAAAGGTGCGAGGGAAAAAAAAAATGCGTAGCTAACGCACCCCTTTGGCAGCAAAACTCTAAATCTAGCCGACTGTGTTTTCTGTTTTTATATATATATGTTGTTTAAGTGAGATGCAGAAAACTTTCAGATAGCAACGCTTAAATAGTAGTTAATTCAACGGTTATTGTACCTTAATACTATGTTTGTTGCTAGGCTATATAAAGCATGCTGATTCTTGCAAATCTTTATATATCATGGACAGTAGTACCTGTGTTTATTAATGTTAATCGGGGCACCCCAGTCTATAATGCTATGATGTTGTCAATATTGTTCATCTTGTCTATTTACTCCTGAGTTACTCCTGAGTTATATTTATTGGTTCCTAATCTGTTCCATCTCTGTTGCGGATCCACTGGTAGTCATTTGAGTGATATCCCCTACCATTCCCTCCTACCTCATATTTTTTTCCTAAATAGCTATTAATTTTCTTCAGAGACTTGCCATACGCTATAAATTTCAGCATATGTGATGGAGCCAACAAGTATGAGTTTATTTCAAGTAAGAATATTATTATATAGAGCTGCTATGTTTTGTGCAGGACTTCCTATTGAAAACATAAGTGAGGCAAGCCTGACTGCCAGTGGTTTGCAAAACCTAGGTGTGCTTTTGCAAGGCCATAAAATACCTGTCCTTATTAGGTACACACCCTAACTTAGTATATGATTATTATTGCACAGTTGCCTTATACAAAAACTATTTTCTATAAATACTGTTGTCTAGTTTATTGCCATAAATTGAATTTGAAGAACTTCCACTGGTCCCATGGCAGATCACTTTAGCAGATGTGATTATAACCTGTAAACCCTATAACACTGCTCTCAATCCCTATCTACTTAATGCTATTTTTTGATAGTTAAGAACGACACCACTTACTACTATCTTTCATTTACCAAGAGATTACTATACAGAGCAGATATCTATAGTTATATAAGAACACCAAAATATATACCTGAGGTTTTCATGCTGAGACCCAAGAGTGGTCTTTTCCTTTCATTAAACGTTCTCCTATGTGTATTCATGTTGCAACATTGGGGGCCCAAGAGTGGCCTCCTGAGCTCTCTTTGGAAGGTTTACCATGGACAGGCATCTGATACTACTGACGTCAAATGTATTGTCAAATACATTTCTTTTTTTCTTTTTTTTATTACATTGTACTTGAAGCATTGTTAACTTTACTTCCGCTATACTTGACTGTGGAATATACAATGGTTTTATTTTTATTCAATGCAGTATTGTAATTTTCTTTTGAATATTATTTGTATGCCTGATTGAAAAACCTCAATAAAAATATATATATAAAAAAAAGTTAAAAGCAAGCTTAAAATAAAAACAGTTGTTTTAAAATGGACCCCTTGCACAGCAAACAATTTAAAAACTCCCTTGTTTCACATCAAACAGAAAATCCTACTTTAACAGAGGAAATCAATGCAGGAAACACTCACAGAGGTAAAATTATGATTGTCTTCATGGTCCTATTAAATAGTAATAAGAAAGGCATACCGCACATTTAGGGCTAGATTACAAATTGAGCGCAAAATATGGCTTCTGCAAAAGTGATATTTGCGCTCAACTTAGTAATAATAGCACACGCAAATGTGTTCTGGTATTACAAGTGAGGTGCAATGCAAATATGACCTCACGTTCACATTGCACAGAAGCATTGCTCTCTCCAATGGGAGCCTCGTTCTCGGCAGGAGACCTAGTACAGTGAAGGGAGTAAGTTGTGCAGCGATGAGCAGCAAATATATATGTATATGAATTTATGTATATATATGTATGCGTTAATATGTGTATATACACACATTCACACATAAATATATAAAACACAATAATCCCAGCCAATGAGTCTTAGAAATTACAGCAAAACGTTTTTATTATTGGATTCACACTATGGGTTTGTGTGGATTTGAATGAGTGGATCTCTGGTCTTCTCCTAAGGTTTTCTAAGGAATGTCAGATTAATTATGACATAGTGTGAATCCAATAATGAAAACGTTTTGCTGTAATTTCTAAGACTCATTGGCTGGGATTATTGTTTTTTTTATTATTATTGAGTCATGGACCAGACTCCATCCCGTGCCTGAGCACTTAACATTTATTAGGTGGTGCGGTCACTTTGTTAATATTACATAAATATATAAGTATATACATTTATAAATTTACTAGGAACACACAGTCCCCATAGACAGAAAAAAAAAATGGCACTGAAAAGTGCCTTTACTTTGCGAACACTCCACACCCACCGACATTAGCCCTCAAAAACTGCTTAAACCATTTTTTTTAAATGATTATTATTATTATTATTATTATTTTTAAAACACTATACACATTTTATGAGCACTTATTGCTACCTCAAGCTCGTGGTAGCAATAACCAGCTACATGGCTGGTTATTTATCATGCTAGATTACTAGTGGAGCGCTTTGGGTGAATTTACCCATAGCGCTCCACTAGTAATCTAGCCCAAAATACCTCAATGAAAACACATAGCATGTCATCCCTAAGTTTTTCTTCCAATGGTCATGCGTTTTGTAGAGATTTGGCAAAGCTTCCTTTAAAGGGACATGAAACCCAACATTTTCATGATTCAGATAGATTATGCAATTTTAAACAACTTTCCAATTTACTTCTATTATCTAATTTGCCTAGTTCTATTGGCATCATTTTTTAAAAAGCATACCTAGGTATGCTCAAGAGCTTGGTGGCTGCACATATATGACTCTTTTTATTGGCTTGGCTTACCAATGTGTTCAGATAGCTCACAGTAGTGCATTGTTGCACCTTCTATCAAGGATATGAAAGAACAAAGCAAAATTGATCAAAATAGTAAATTCAAAATTTGTTTAAAATTGTATGCTCTATCTGAATCCCAAAATACCTATATATAATCATATGTGTATATATATATATATATATATATATATAGGTATCAAAATATATATTACCAAAAATACATCAGATATATATAGAAATATTTATTTATGGATAAATAAAACATATTCTGGTATGTGAAAAATATTGGACTGTAAGATATTCCTATTTTCATGTCGGGTTAGACCACATGAGAACGGGTTTGCGCGAGAGTAGTTTTTTTTTACCCACTTTTTTTCTCCAATGACTTCTATGGGGGAGAACGTGAATGCGCTCGCATTATTCAAATTTTCCCTTTTTTCAATTCGTAATACGAGTACAACCCAACTAGTGCACAAAGTCAAACTTCTAGTGCAATTAACGCTCCACTTGTAATTTGGCCCATACTGTGTGGCCATACAACATGAACAAGACAGTCTGTTATGTGCTGATAAAGAAATATTCTAAAATGCTGTTTTTGAATGATCTGTAAATGACTGTTAAGAAAAATAAACTACACAAATATCTGTTATGCTTGCATAAATATAACTTGTTGAGTAATGTATTATTAAGTCTTATAATATGGCTGTATTTGTGTTATATTTTAAACAACATATAAATATTTAAATTCTGTCATTTTTAAATTCATATTGAATATTATGTAAAGTTGAATATACTTGTGCAAGGGGGCGTTATCTTTTGCCGACCTCTTGCAAATAATAACTTGTAATCTGTTATTACAAATGGGTGGTTAAATATTTTAACCAAAGCATGAAGGAAAAAAAATGGATATACTCAGTTTTCAACAAGTTAAATGTGTTAATAAACTTTTTTATGATTCTGGCAAAACATAATCCATAAAATGTTTTTTGATTAACTAGAATAGGGTTTGTTTGTGAGGGGTATTTTAATCTATCATTTGTCAATTTTAAAGTGGTTTTATGTCATAAAACTGTTAAATATTTCAAAGAAAGTGTTGCAATGACTCAGAACTGGAATACACATTGGACCCCATTAGCACACCTTATTACCACATATGAGAGATTTTTTTTTTTTACTGAAATGATTATATACTTCAAGGAAAGGAATGTGTGAGGGGGCAATTTATAGATGGGAAGTAATAGCTTTTTAAATTTAAATTGAAAGTAAGAGAGCTGTATCGGTTCTGTACTTCTTGCTAATTCTTATTCACTGACAGACACTCCCTACTAATACTAAAAAGCTGATAGGTACTTCCTGTAATGCATATTGATTGATAGTATTTTCTGTTAATGCTTACTGAGCATAGTGATGTCGCGAACTGAAAATTTTCCGTTCGCGAACGTTGAACGCGAACATCCGCAACTGTTCGCGAACGGGCGAACCGGGCAAACCGCCATTGACTTCCATAGGCAGGCAAATTTTAAAACCCACAGGGAGTCTTTCTGGCCACAATAGTGATTGAAAAGTTGTTTCAAGGGGACTAACACCTGGACTGTGGCATGCCGGAGGGGGATCCATGGCAAAACTCCCACGGAAAATTACATAGTTGATGCAGAGTCTGGTTTAATCCATAAAGGGCATAAATCACCGAACATTCTTAGGTATGATGTTGTATCAATCAGGTAGTGTAAGGGTTACGCCCGCTTCACAGTGACAGACCAAACTCCCAGTTTAACACACCGCAAACAACCGCAAACAGTCCATTTGCACAACCACGAGATAGATAGATTTGATAGATACATAGATACATAGATTAGATAGATAGATCAATAGATGCAATATACATTTGATAGATACGATAGAGAGATAGATTTGATAATTAAATAGATAGATTTGATAGATATATAATTTCCCAGACAGAGAATTACAAGACGTGCGGTCTGGAACCCATGGTAAGGTTCCCAGAGGCAGTTGCGGCGCCAGGGGACGTGTATATGGCATGGATTTTAGGAACCGGAAGATGGAAAAAAATACTTGGTCGGTCCTCCTACTTCAAATTTGGGGCACTGCGCATGCAATCTACTGTGCCACCAGATATGAGTGGTGTGTTAAGTAGTACTATTCTGATCAGTTTAATACCTGTTACTCCCCCTATCGGGGGATGTGTATATGGCATGGATTTTAGGAACCGGGAGATGGAAAAAGATGCTTGGTCGGTCCTCCTACTTCAAATTTGGGGCACTGCGCGTGCAATCGTGGCCGGACTATTAGCCGACAGACATTTGGCCGACGGATATTTGGCCGAAACACAAGTGGCTGTCACAAAACAGTCCGGCCAGGAGATAGATTTGATAGATAGATAGATACATAGATTAGATAGATAGATCAATAGATGCAATATACATTTGATAGATACGATAGATGATAGATAGATAGATAGATAGATAGATAGATTTGATAGATAAATAGATAGATTTGATAGATAAATAATTTCCCAGACAGAGAATTACAAGACGTGCGGTCTGGGACCCATGGTAAGGTTCCCAGAGGCAGTTGCGGCGCCAGGGGACATGTATATGGCATGGATTTTAGGAACCGGGAGATGGAAAAAGATGCTTGGTCGGTCCTCCTACTTCAAATTTGGGGCACTGCGCGTGCAATCTACTGTGCCACCAGATATGAGTGGTGTGTTAAGTAGTACTATTCTGATCAGTTTAATACCTGTTTCTCCCCCTATCGGGGGACGTGTATATGGCATGGATTTTAGGATCCGGGAGATGGAAAAAGATGCTTGCTCGGTCCTCCTACTCCAAATTTGGGGCACTGCGCGTGCAATCGTGGCCGGACTTTTAGCCGACGGACATTTGTCCGACGGACATTTGGCCGAAACACAAGTGGCTGTCAAAAAACAGTACGGCCACGAGATAGATAGATTTGATAGATAGATAGATAGATAGATAGATACATAGATTAGATAGATAGATCAATAGATGCAATATACATTTGATAGATACGATAGATAGATAGATAGATAGATAGATAGATAGATTTGATAGATAGATTTGATAGATTTGATAGATAGATAGATAATTTCCCAGACAGAGAATTACAAGACGTGCGGTCTGGGACCCATGGTAAGGTTCCCAGAGGCAGTTGTGCTGCCAGGGGACGTGTATATGGCATGGATTTTAGGAACCAGGAGATGGAAAAAGATGCTTGGTCGGTCCTCCTACTTCAAATTTGGGGCACTGCGCGTGCAATCTACTGTGCTACCAGATATGAGTGGTGTGTTCAGTAGTACTATTCTGATCAGTTTAATACCTGTTACGCCCCCTATCAGGGGACATGTATATGGCATGGATTTTAGGAACCGGGAGATGGAAAAAGATGCTTGGTCAGTCCTCCTACTTCAAATTTGGGGCATTGCGTGTGCAATCTACTGTGCCACCAGATATGAGTGGTGTGGTTTTCGAAGCCACAGTGCAGCACCAGAGGCAAGAAAAATTTGGCATGTATTGTACACATGCCTGAAAAATTAGGTATTGTTGCAGCCGCTGCTGTAGCAGCGGCCAGAAAAATTGATGTTTGTTTCCCAGGCAGAAAGTGCCCTAAAACATTTTGGCTTGAACCACAGTTGGTGGCGGATAAGTCACGCAAGTCATCCGGCATTCGAAGATAAAATACAACAGCGTGTGTACCATTTTTAGCCCAAGGCAGCTCATGTCATCAGGCCTTTTTTACTCGAATGTATCGCCCAATGTCAGTCCCTTCGGGATCCATCCCTCATTCATCTTAATAAAGGTGAGGTAATCTAGACTTTTTTGACATAGGCGACTTCTCTTCTCAGTGACAATACCTCCTGCTGCACTGAAGGTCCTTTCTGAAAGGACACTTGAAGCGGGGCAGGCCAGAAGTTCTATCGCAAATTGGGATAGCTCAGGCCACAGGTCAAGCCTGCACACCCAGTAGTCAAGGGGTTCATCACTCCTCAGAGTGTCGAGATCTGCAGTTAAGGCGAGGTAGTCTGCTACCTGTCGGTCGAGTCGTTCTCTGAGGGTGGACCCCGAAGGGCTGTGGCGATGCATAGGAGTTAAAAAGCTCCGCATGTCCTCCATCAACAACACGTCTGTAAAGCATCCTGTCCTTGCCGGCGTGGTCATGGGAGTTGGAGGATTACTTTCACCTCTTCCCCTGTTAGATTCCCGTTGTGCTGTGACATCACTATTATACGCTGTGTAAAGCATACATTTTAATTTATTTTGGAACTGCTGCATCCTTTCCGACTTGCGGTAAATCTGTAACATTTCAGGCACTTTATGCTTATACCGGGGGTCTAGTAGCGTGGACACCCAGTACAGGTCGTTATCCTTCAGCTTTTTTATACAAGGGTCCCTCAACAGGCACGACAGCATGAAAGACCCCATTTGCACAAGGTTGGATGCCAAGCTACTCATGTCCCGTTCCTCGTCCTCAGTGATCTCACTGAAGGTATCTTCTTCCCCCCAGCCACGTACAACACCACGGGTACCAGATAGGTTGCCGCAGGTCCAGCAAGCGATGCTGATAAGGCTGTTTCTGGTGGTGATGGTGACCACAACTCTTCCTCTTCCTCTTTACGCTCATCTACGGCCTGATCCAGCACTCTTCACAGGGCACGCTCCAGGAGGAAAACAAATGGTATGATGTCGCTGACGGTGTCTTCGGTGCGACTGACTAGGTTTGTCACCTCCTCAAAAGGACGCATGAGCCTACAGGCATTGCGCATGAGTGCCCAGTAACATGGCAAAAAAATTCCCAGCTCCCCAGAGGCTGTCCTAGCACCCCGGTCATACAAATACTCGTTAACTGCTTTTTCTTGTTGGAGCAGGCGGTTGAACATTAGGAGTGTTGAATTCCAACGTGTCGGGCTGTCGCAAATCAAGCGCCTCACTGGCATGTTGTTTTGTCGCTGGATATCAGAAAAGTGCGCCATGGCCGTGTAGGAACGCCTGAAATGGCCACACACCTTCCTGGCCTGCTTCAGGATGTCCTGTAAGCCTGGGTACTTATGCACAAAGCGTTGTACGATCAGATTACACACATGTGCCATGCACGGCACATGTGTCAACTTGCCCAATTTCAATGCCTCCGCCAAATTACTTCCGTTGTCAGAAACCACTTTGCCGATCTCCAGTTGGTGCGGAGTCAGCCACTGATCCACCTGTGCGTTCAGGGCGGACAGGAGTGCTGGTCCGGTGTGACTCTCTGCTTTCAGGCAAGTCAACCCCAAGACGGCGTGACACTGCCGTATCCGGGATGTGGAATAGTACCTGGGGAGCTGGGGGGAAGCCGTTGATGTGGAGCAAGACGCAGCAGCAGAAGCCCAGGAGGTTATGGAAGAGGATGGAGTAGGAGGAGTAGAGGAGGTGGCAGCAGGCCTGCCTGCAAGTCGTGGCGGTGTCACCAACTCTGCAGAGCCACGCATTCCATGTTTGTCAGCCATCAGCAGGTTTACCCAATGTGCAGTGTAGGTGATATACCTGCCATGACCATGCTTTGCAGACCAGTTCTCAGTGGTCAGATGGACCCTTGCCCCAACACTGTGTGCCAGACATGCCATTACTTTCTTTCACACAATCGAGTACAGGTTGGGGATTGCCTTTTGTGAAAAAATTTTTTTGGCCGGGTACCTTCCACTGCGGTGTCCCAATAGCTACAAATTTTTTGAACGCCTCAGACTCCACCAGCTTGTATGGTAAAAGTTGGCAGGCTAAGAGTTCAGACAAGCCAGCTGTCAGACGCCGGGCAAGGGGGTGACTTTGTGACATTGGCTTCTTACGCTCAAACATGTCCTTGACAGACACCTGACTGTGGGCAGATGAGCAGGAAATGCTCCGGAAGAGAGACTGAGTGGCGGATGGTTGAGAGGGGGCAAGGAGGACAGCAGTGGTTGACGTGGCTGAAGATTTTTAAATTTACACTTACACTTCTATTAAACAAGATATGAGTGGTGGCACTGGGCAAGTGGGCACAGTATACGCTGTGAGCCTGGCACACACGCTGGCAGGCAGGCAACTGCAATTAGATTACACTAGCAGACTGATGTTTCACAGTCAAAAAAAGTTTTTTTTTTTTAAATTACACTACTGATACAACAGATATGAGTGGTCGCACTGTGGGCAAGTGGGCCTGGCACACACGCTGCAGACAGGCAGCTGCAATTAGATTACACTAGCAGACTGATGTTTCACAGTCAAAAAAGTTTTTTTTTTTAAATTTACACTACTGTTACAACAGATATGAGTGGTGGCACTGTGGGCAAGTGGGCCTGGCACACACGCTGTCAGGCAGGCAGGCAACTGCAATTAGATTACACTAGCAGACTGATGTTTAACAGTCAAAAAAGTTTTTTTTTTTTTAAATTTACACTACTGTTACAACAGATATGAGTGGTGGCACTGCAATTCGATTACACTAGTAGACTGATGTTTAACAGTCAAAAAAAATGTTTTATTTTAAATTTACACTACTGTTACAACAGATATTAGTGGTGGCACTGTGGGCAAGTGGGCCTGGCACACACACTGGCAGGCAGGCAACTGCAATTAGATTAAACTAGCAGACTGATGTTTCACAGTCCAAAAAGTTTTTTTTTTTAAATTTACACTACTGTTACAACAGATATGAGTGGTGGCACTGTGGGCAAGTGGGCCTGGCACACACGCTGGCAGGCAACTACAATTAGATTACACTAACAGACTGATGTTTAACAGTCAAAAAAGTTTTTTTTTTTTTTTTTAAATTTCCTTTATTGTTGCAAAAAAGAAAAACACAAGTACATAACAAGAAGTAGCATAGCATCACAATTAAATATAAAACATATCTTAAAATAGTGAGTACATGAGTGTGTCATTCATTTTAATACAGAGTAAAGCTATAAATGGTATCACAAATCAATTATTTACCTTGATGCCAAATAATCCTCCCATATAAACTTTACATTATTATAAAACTCCAGCTGTTGTGTCTGTGTATAATGGTATTTCTCCAGAATTAATATCTGTGTGATGTGGTTCTGCCACTCAATGGTCGTGGGGACTTTCAAGCTTTTCCAGAATCTTGGTAATAATTGTAACAATGTTAGTCTAAGTTTGCATTTTAATTTAGGGGGGTAATTAAAGAGTAAGACCAGGGGGTCCAACTGGATCTTATGGGATAAGCATTTCTCTATTTTGTTTTGATTTTTATCCAGTACTGTCTAATGTAGGGGCAGTTCCACCATATGTGGACCAGTGAACCTTCCCCACCACAACCTCTCCAACATGCACTGTTTGTAGTAGTATATATTTTTGAAAGTCTAAGTGGGGTGAGATACCATCTATATAGAAGTTTCAGATTAGTTTCTACAATACTCATCGAGGATGAGGACTTTCCCATATGGTTAAAAATGATGGCCCATTCTTTTTGCAAGATTTCTTTTTGTAGGTCGGTTTCCCAAGTCTTACAATAAGCTGGTAGAGATCTGGAGTTATGTACTATTAGCATTTTATATAGCATTGACAGGCCCCCTTTGGTGGGGGTTTGTGAGTAGCATACATTTTCAAATATTATGAGGGGTCTGGTTAGGTTAGATTTCTGTATATTATGTGTAATGAAATGCAGTAGTTGTTAGCGTGTGTACCAGTCATTTACAAATAATAAGGTCATCTCCCCCACCTCCTCCTGTGGTTTCAGTTTTCCATTTCTTATAAGTGAATGAACTGGGATCAATGCGTTTATATTGGACCATACTTTGCTGGCGGGGAGCTGTCTTAACGGGATCTCTGGGTTATGTAAGATCGGTGTTAATGGGGAGGGGTTAGAGGAAATACCCGTGGTCTTATTAGAGAAATAGTCCCATAGTTTTAATGTTTCGTGTGTAATACTGGGAAGCGTTTTATTCATGTTTCTATGTAGTCTATTAATCCAACACATCCCTCCCACATTAGGGACAGTTGGCTATTTGTTGCTCCAACCTCACCCACTCTTTGCATTCTCCATGCTTACACCAGTCTATAACCCGATTGAGGATGGCTGCCTGTCTATAATAAGCCAAATTAGGGACTCCTAAGCCTCCATTTTTCCTATTTCTATATATAATCTTTTTTGCTATGCGTGGTCTTTTATTTTGCCAGATGTATGTATTAATAATATTTTGGAGAGTGGTCAGATATGATGGTGGGACTGGAATAGGTATAGTTTGGAGTTTATATAAGATTTTTGGCAGGCTAGTCATCTTAAATGCTTCCATTCTTCCTATCGATGACAAATATTTGTGTTCCCAACTTCTTAATTCTTGCTGCACCTCGTCCATTAGGGTCTGGTAATTTAATTTAAATAAAAGGTCTTGGTTATATGTTATTTAGATTCCCAAATATTTGATAGAGGAGGTTTGTAAGATATAGTGGTATTTATTTGCAATCTCCTGCAACTCCTGTTCGGGTATATGTACCCCCAGCAGCTCTGATTTTGTGGGGTTTATTTTGAATCCTGAAAATGTACTATATTTGTCTACTTCCTTTTTTAATGCCTCTAGAGACAATCGCGGGTTTGTAAGTGTTAAAATAATATCATCGACATATAGTGCCTGCGTGTATTGGGTATTTTTGATCTGAATGCCTTTTATCAAAAAAGTTTTTTATTTTAAATATTTACACTACTGTTACAACAAATATGAGTGGTGCCACTAACCTGGCAAGTGGGCCTGGCACACACGCTGGCAGGCAGGCAACTGCAATTAGATTACACTAGCAGACTGATGTTAAACAGTCAAAAAAGTGTTTTTATTTTAAATTTACACTACTGTTACAACTGATATGGGTGGTGGCACTGTAGGCAAGTGGGCCTGGCACACACGCTGGCAGGCAGGAAACTGCAATTAGATTACACTAGCAGACTGATGTTTCACAGTCAAAAAAGGTTTTTTTTTTAAATTTACACTACTGTTACAACAGATATGAGTTGTGGCAACGGGCAAGTGGGCACAGTATATGCGGTGAGCCTGGCACACATGCTGGCAGGCAGGCAACTGCAATTAGATTACACAGGGGAAAAAAAGCAGCCCTAAAAAGGGCTTTTTGGGCTGCTGTCCTTACAGCAGAGATCAGATGAGTCCTTCAGGACTGTAGTGGACACTGAATACACTAGCCTAGCTATCAATTTCCCTATTAAATCAGCAGCAGCTACACTGTCCCTCCTCTCACTAAGAAAGCAGCTTCCGAATGAATCTAAAATGGCTGCTGTCCAGGAGCTGGGAGGGTCTGGGAGGGAGTGTCTGCTGCTGAGAGCTACAGGGTCAAAGTTTACTCAATGATGACGAATAGGGGGCGGATCGAACATTGCATATGTTCGCCCGCCGTTGTGAACGCGAACAAGCTATATTCGTCGGGAACTATTCGCCGGCAAACTATTCGGGACATCACTAAGTATAAGTAGGAAGTACCTATAAGCCAAGGAACATATGCAGCAAATGAACAACTTATAATATTATATTAATTTAAATTTAAACAGATTGTACTTTACATTTTTTCAATTACAAAAATGTGTCAGCCTATTTAAAAGTGTTAAAATTGTGGAATATGGCCCTATTTTCCCTATCCCATTTTCAATTAAATAATTTTACATTTACAATGGGCCAGATGCTCTAAAGCTCTCCACTCAGGTAGAGATGATCTAAGAAGTCTCATCAGTACAGCAAGATCCATCTCACACATTTTACCTTGGGAGATGCATTGTTTATCTCACCATGCAGGGCTCTAGATGAGGTCTAAAAATATTACCAACAATTTTGTGTGATTTCTCTTCATGGCGACAAGTTTAAGATCATTGGGCCTATTATGAGAAATAAAGATGCCTTTAAAAATGTTGCTGATGTTTTGTACTACTGTTAGGATAACAAAACTGTACTAAGTGTTAATGATGTCTTTAATTCCAATGTTTCTAAAATTCTTGTTTGATATTTAAAAAACAGGACTTTTTTTTTATCAAAATTATCACACTCTTTCAAAGTCAAACATAGACCAACTTAATAACTATCTTGATATTCAATCTTCATTTTCCTTCAACTACACCATTAATGGCTGTTGAACACTGAAAAAAAAATGGATAGGTACTCAAAAAATACAACTGTTCAGAAAACATTTAAAACCAAAATGGCTGGTTCTCACTCTTTTTAACAGGTTCGCTGCACATGACAAACTATTCTCCCTAGGCAGGGGAATCACTAATCAGATACTGTTTTCAGCCCTCTCCTGCACTACAGGCCAGGGATCATGCTGGGTGAAGGGGGCACTCCTAAGTCTTCAATGGGAGTGATGATGTCAAAACAAATGGGTGATGAAGTCACCAAGGGGCAGGGTTAGGGTAGCTGCAAGGGTGCTTGATGAAGGGAGGTAACTCACACCCTCAGTCTCGTCTACCTTTGCAGCTACAGATGTTCAAGACCCCTCATTTGAAAAAGAACATGGAGCTCTAGTTGAGAGGGGACCTTTAGTGAAACACACACACACACAAATAACATAAGAAGAGACCATGGAGTGGTTCCTGGGCTTATCACCATTTGGATGTCACAAACTCTTAATTTTTTTTTTTTTGCCTATCTGTGTGCATGCAAGAGAGCACTTACGATTGTGTGTATGTTAGGGGATAAATGTCTGAGTAACTGATTGCAAAGCGACCAAAAGGTAAATCCGTTCACCTAGTAACAAATACTGAATGTCTTAGTAATAAGAACCAGTAATGCAGTCACTGGATTATTAAGCTTTCTTACCATGTGTTTGAAATAGAACCCCTCACCAGCCTCTAGTTGCAGCACAGCTCAATCAATAGAGCCCGTTCGATCGAAGTTGTGAAGTGCCTATACAGACCTCTGCTACCACGTAGCTGCACTGCTCTTCTGCTCTGGAGACTCGATGCGAGAGTGACGCATCACTGTGCTCCTCCTCCCAGCTCCAAGGGTCAAACAACAGATGCTTCTGATGCATGTGGTCTTGGTCCAGCCAATCACAAATCACAGAATGGTAAACTTGTTTCCTATCCGGGTAAGGCGGTGAATGCAAATAGTATATACGAACACAGACCTGGTTCCAGGGGTAAAGGGTGGAAGTTCCTCCAGGAGAGAGAAAGGCTCCTTGGAGATAATGCAGCTTTAAAGTGCTGTCCAGTAACACATGAATAAAAGTCACTTCCTGTTATCAAAAAATCACACAAGATTTGCACCTAACACTGCCGCTTTTAAATGTTCCATTGGAATTAAGCCAAGAACTAGTAGATGATGTAGTAAGAAGTTGACTCGGGGAAAGTAGATTCCCTAATGTTAGATTTTTAAAAAAGACACACAACCACCCTCCACAACCTTCTTTAAATCCTTATCGCCATATAGAAAGGGAAAATAATTTCTCACAATCTCACAAATTCTGTGGAGTATTTGGTAATGAAGAGTGAATAGACAACCTTATCTTAGTCTGGGGGTCAGATAAGGAAGAGGCAATCAATATTGTTGATTAGTGATGTCGCGAACCTAAAAATTTCGGTTCGCGAACGGCGGACTCGAACTTCCGCAACTGTTCGCAAACCGGCGAACCACCATTGACTTCAATAGGCAGGCGAACTTTAAAACCAACAGGGACTCTTTCTGGCGACAATAGTGATGGAAAAGTTGTTTCAAGGGGACTAACACCTGGACTGTGGCATGCCGGAGGGGATCCATGGCAAAACTCCCATGGAAAATTACATAGTTGATGCAGAGTCTGGTTTTAAGCCATAAAGGGCATAAATCACCTAACATTCCTAAATTGTTTGGAATAACATGCTTTAAAACATCAGGTATGATGTTGTATCGATCAGGTAGTGTAAGGGTTACGCCCGCTTCACAGTGACAGACCAAACTCCCCGTGTAACGCACCGCAAACAACCGCAAACAGTCCATTTGCACAACCACGAGATAGATAGATTTGATAGATAGATACATAGATTACATAGATCAAAAGATGCAATATACATTTGATAGATATGATTGATAGTTAGATAGATAGATTTGATAGATAAATAGATAGATTTGATAGATATATAATTTTCCAGACAGAGAATTACAAGACGTGCAGTCTGGGACCCATGGTAAGGTTCCCAGAGGCAGTTGCGGTGCCAGGGGACGTGTATATGGCAGGGATTTTAGGAACCGGGAGATGGAAAAAGATGCTTGGTCGGTCCTCCTACTTCAAATTTGGGGCACTGCGCGTGCAATCTACTGTGGCACCAGATATGAGTGGTGTGTTAAGTAGTACTATTCTGATCAGTTTAATACCTGTTACTCCCCCTATCGGAGGAGGTCTATATGGCATGGATTTTAGGAACCGGGAGATGGAAAAAGATGCTTGGTCGGTCCTCCTACTTCAAATTTGGCCTAAACACAAGTGGCTGTCACAAAACAGTCCGGCCACGAGATAGATAGATTTGATAGATAGATACATAGATTACATAGATCAATAGATGCAATATACATTTGATAGATACAAATTACATAGATCAATAGATGCAATATACATTTGATAGATACGAATTACATAGATCAATAGATGCAATATACATTTGATAGATACGAATTACATAGATCAATAGATGCAATATACATTTGATAGATACGATTGATAGTTAGATAGATTTGATAGATAAATAGATAGATTTGATAGATATATAATTTCCCAGACAGAGAATTACAAGACGTGCAGTCTGGGACCCATGGTAAGATTCCCAGAGGCAGTTGTGGCGCCAGGGGACGTGTATATGGCATGGATTTTCGGAACCGGGAGATGGAAAAAGATGCTTGGTCGGTCCCCCTGCTTCAGATTTGGGGCACTGCACGTGCAATCTACTGTGCCACCAGATATGAGTAGAGCAAGTAGGCACAGTATATGCTGTGAGACTGACACACAGGCTGGCAGTGGCAGGCAGGCAACTACTATTAGATTAAACTATTGTTAAAAAATTTTAACAAAATTTACACTACTGTTACACCAGATATGACTGGTGGTGGCACTGAGCAAGTAGGCACAGTATATGCTGTGAGCCTGACACACAGGCTGGCAGCGGCAGGTTGGCCTGGCAACTGAAATTAGATTACACTAGCAGACTGATGTAAAAGTTTTTTTTTTTAAAAATGTACACTACTGTTACACCAGATATGACTGGTGGTGGCACTGAGCAAGTAGGCACAGTATATGCTGTGAGACTGACACACAAGCTGGCAGTGGCAGGCTGGCCTGGCAACTGAAATTAGATTACACTAGCAGACTGATGTAAAAGTTTTTTTTTTTTTTTAAATATACACTAATGTTACACCAAATATGAGTGGTGGCACTGAGCAATTAGGCACAGTATACGCTGTGAGCCTGACACACGCTGACAGGCAGGCAAATGCAATTAGATTACAAAAAAACAACAACAAAAAAAAAACGAATGATGTTCTAGCCCTAAAAAGGGCTTTTTGGGGTGCTGTCCTTACAGCAGAGATCAGATGAGTCCTTCAGGACTGTAGGGGACTCTGAATACACTAGCCTAGCTATCAATTTCCCTATAAAATCAGCAGCAGCTACACTATCCCTCCTCTCACTAAGAATCCAGGATCAGAATGAATCTAAAATGGCTGCTGCCCAGGAGCTGGGAGGGTCTGGGAGGGAGTGTCTGCTGCTGATTGGCTGAAATGTGTCTGCAGACTGTGAGATACAGGGTCAAAGTTTACTCAATGATGACGAATAGGGGGCGGATAGAACATCGCATACGTTCGCCTGCCACGGCGAACGCGAACAAGCTATGTTCGCCGGGAACTGTTCTCCAGCGAACTGTTCGCGACATCACTATTGTTGATCTCCTGAATGAAGGTGAATTTAGAGTTAAATTCACTTATGAATTGAACCAATTTAGCACAAATTTTTCTTGACCTTAAAGGGACACTGTAGCCAAAAAATGTCTTTTGTGATTCAGATAGAGCATGCAATTTTAAGCAACTTTCTAATTTACTCCTATTATCAAATTGTCTTCATTTTCTTGGTATGTTTATTTGAAAAGCAAGAATGTAAGTTTAGATGCCGGCCCATTTTAGGTGAACAACCTGGGTTGTCCTTGCTGATTGGACAGCACCTTTAAACAAGTGCTGTCCATGGTTCTGAACCCACAATTTGCTGGCTCCTTATCTGAGATGCCTTCTTTTCAAATAAAGATTGCAAGAGAATGAAGAAAAATTGATAATAGAAGTAAATTAGAAAGTTGCTTACAATTACATGCTCTATCTGAATAATGAAAGAAAAAATTTGGGTTCAGTGTCCCTTTAAGTTGACAGGGTCGGTGGAAACCAATCAGATAAATAGCTGCCTATTTCGCAAACCAATATCAGGGAACACTACATTGCACGCCAAAAGTGCTCACCCTAATCACGTGTTCAAAAGGGTTGTAAAAGGACAGTATATTAGAGCTAAACAAATATGCATTGACACCATAGAATTTGAGAAAGAAAAGAAGGTCCTTAACCAACATTTTAAGGAAATTTACTGAGCAAAGTCTCTAAAGAGATCTGTACTCTGGACAGATCAGACACTTTTCTACCTAATAAATCATCAAAAAGAAGAAACTGTGTTCAGAATCAAATAATCCCCTGGTGCTTAAAAACGTATATCAAAGCAAGAATATATCATAAATATTCTTACTAACAATACAGAGATTGTGCACAAATATATAACAAATCCGATATGAGCCTTAGTATTTTTAAGGTCTGACACTCCAGAGCAATCATATCTCTTTGGGACAAGAGAATATACATTAACAGTTACTATTAAACCAAGAGATGTTTGTATAATTGCACTGGACAGCCATACCATTGGCTCACATTTAAACTTGCAAATGATTGGTAGAAAACCTGTTTAAAAAGCTGTCACATCTAGATTTGAATTAGCCTCCGAAGAAGCGCATCTACGCATGCGCGAAACGCGTCAGGCGTTCTCCACTGTGACCCTGTTTGTACTCTAACATTGGATTGTACAATAAACATTTCTTACCATAACAGATGCTACGACTTATTGGTGCTATTTCTCTTTCTTGACTTTACTTTTCTACCTAAACCTAGGAAACAACAGAAAAAAAAACACGATTCATCACTAAATTCTCCACAGAATTGTATGCCATTTGTGAGATTGTGAGGAAATATTTTCCCTTACTATATGGCGATAAGGATTTAAAGAAGGTCTATATTGCACGCCAAAAGTGCTAACCCTAATCACGTATTCAAAGGGGTTGTAAAAGGACAGCATATTAGAGCTAAA
Source organism: Bombina bombina (assembly GCF_027579735.1). NCBI lineage: Eukaryota > Metazoa > Chordata > Amphibia > Anura > Bombinatoridae > Bombina > Bombina bombina. The sequence goes on from NC_069501.1 coordinate 841,236,214, forward strand.
CAGATATGCACTGACACCATAGAATTTGAGAAAGAAAAGAAGGGCCTTAAACAACGTTTTAAGGATAGAGGATACTCTAGAAATTTACTGAGCAAAGTCTCTAAAGAGATCTGTACTCTGGACAGATCAGACACTTTTCTACCTAAAAAATTTGGAACAAAATTCCATAGACAGAAAATGCTTTTTAGCACTCTATGCCCAGACTAGTATTGGAGGCAAGAGAAATGTATATTTAAGATATAACTATTATTTAATTTTTTAAAAGATGGGTAAACAGAAAAAAATTAAATCCCTATCATGAGTAATTTGCTGCATGATGATAACGTGTCCCTGAATGGTTGGCTATCTGGCCTTCTCTTATATTTGTTATGTCAGGTGACACTCTTAATTTTGTGGTATACTCAAATTTCGGCACTATATTGAGTACAGGAGACAGTTGTAATACATAGCGAATGCTACCACTGGGAGGCAGTTATAATACTTAGCGAATGCTATCTCTAAATGGAGCTATATGTTATAGGATAGTGTTATGTATATATGTGTTATGGTAACTACATTTATACTTCAATAACCTGTGAACCAGGTTTATTTAGTGATATATTTGTTGCTAGTTAAGGATAGGTTGGAGTACTTAACTTGTTACTAAAATTTCTTTACCTGTGATGCCACGCAGTGCATAGCTGTTCACTTTAGTATATTGCTCCGATGTTATTTTGGCTGGTGGTTCAAATAAACACCATGGCTCAAATTCTTTGATTTCTTAATTGTCAAGGATAGTTATGATAGTTGTTACTATCATATTGTGGATATACAAATTATGGTGGTAGTATCAACTGTGGATTGGCGTTGCTACTATTGTAAGTTAATTAAATATTGTGTAGTGAATAATGGCCTCAATATTGCCATCCACAATTGCATTAAATATTATGTAGCGAATAATAGCATTAATGTTGCCATCCACAATTGCCTGCGTTCTTATCCTTTTGTATTATATCACATTCACAATAGTGCTCCCATTCTAAGCAAATATCTGACTTTTTCCCACATCAATTGATTATATGTTGGATTGATATGTATCCTGCCAACTAAACATCCCCAGTACAGATAGATATGTGCAATTTAGTCAGTTAGCGTTATGTGACTTTGCAACCGCAATAGTGCTCCCAAATTGAGCGGTACTGATATCTACTTGTGTGATTTTAACATGAACTCACCAGAAATTATGGGTGTGTACTAGTTGCCCTATGTTAATAGCTACTAACAATAATTATACCTTGCACATATCTATCTGTACTGGGGATGTTTAGTTCACAGGATACATATCAATCCAACATATAATCAATTGATGTGGGAAATAGTCACATATCTGTTTAGAATGGGAGCACTATTGTGCATGTGATATAATACAAACGGATAAGAACGCAGGCGATTGTGGATGGCAACATTAATGCTATTATTCGCTACATAATATTTAATGCAATTGTGGATGGCAATATTGAGGCCATTATTCAGTACACAATTAACTTTCAATAGTAGCAATGCCAATGCCAGTTGATACTAACACCATAATTTGTATATCTTAAATAACCACAATATGGTGGTAACAACTATCATAACTATCCTTGGCAATTAACCCCTTAATGACCACAATGTACCCTGTATGTCACTGGTCGTTAAGGGTTTTTTCAGGACATAATAGCACAAGTCTAGCAAGAACACGCTATTAATGCCCTCCCTCCAGCAGGCTTTGTGGAATAGAGCAGTCTCAACGCTGGTGGCAAGACCGTGCTATAAAACAATCAAGTCCCAAAAAAAGGCCAGTGACATACAGGGTACGTCGCTGGTCCTTAATCATATTAATTTGAACCATGGTGTTTATTTGAACCCCCAGCCAAAATAACATAGGACCAATATAGTAAAGTGAACAGCTATGCACTGCGTGACATCATAGGTATAGAAATTTTAGTAACAAGTTAAGCGCTCCAACCTATCCTTAACTAACAATGAATATATCACGAAATAAACCTGGTTCACAGGTTATGGAAGTATAAATGTAGTTACCATAACATATATACACATAACACTATCCTATAACATATAGCTTCATTTAGAGATAACATTCTCCCAGTGGTAGCATTCGCTAAGTATTACATCTTTCTCCTGTACTCAATATAGTGCTGAAATTTGAGTATACCACAAAATTAAGAGTGTCGCCTCACATAACAAATATAAGAGAAGTCCAGATAGTCAACCATTCAGGGATACATTATCATCATACAGCAAATTGCTCATGATAGGGATTTAATTTTTTTCAGTTTACCCATCTTTTAAAAAATGAAATAAAAGTTATATCTTAAATATAAATTTCTCTTGCCTCCAATACTAGTCTGGGCATATAGATTCTAAAAAGCATTTTCTGTATATGGAATCTTGTTCCAAGTTTTTTTTGCATATTCACAATACTGCTAGCACCACACATTCATTAAGATAATATAAGTAGAGTTGATATATACCAATATCACATAACCTAGAATAAGAGGAGCCCTTGTCAACACGTGTACATATACTTTTCTACCTAAACCTAGGAAAGGACAGAAACAACAACCACTCTTCATCACCAAATACTCCACAGAATTTTATGCCATTTGTGAGATTGTGAGGAAATATTTTCCCTTACTATATGGCGTTAAGGATTTAAAGAAGGTTGTGGAGGGTGGGTATCCCTCTTGATGGTAACATTTTCTCCTCTGACTAGTAAAATATAGTGTTATACTTCCTTCCACACATATAGATAAATAGATAGATTTATATTTACCCATTAAGGATTTATGTAGCAGTTGTACATAATTGTTCATGTATTACAGCTATAATTGTAATCTACTGATATGATCAGTTTATTAGTTTATATACAGTATGGTCTATAATTAGCATATATACTATAATGCTCAAAGAAGCTCCAATATAAATAGGATTATGATTAATACTGATACCTATAGCAGCTCCAAAACATAATTTCAATTCTGCGCATTAAAGCAGTATGACCTCATTGTGGCTTTTTTTAATTGTTGATGGCAGCAAGAAAAATATGAGTGGACATACAGCAAATTGCTTTATTAGGGATATGGCTTCAAATACCTGTGGATTTCTAACTAGCATTTCGTGGCACACAGACCATGAAATTTGATAAATTAACATCAAAACTAACCGCACAATTAAAAAGGTAAAATATGCACCTGAATAATCATTTGTAGTATTTGTATGAAAAATAACCTAATTATTTGAATTAAATTAAATCTTAGAAAAGTATTCAATCAAATTTCATTATTTTGATGTATCATTTTGCAAATATTAAAAATGGATTTTACAGAGTTAGTGAGATAATTTGTTTTTATTTTTTATGTATCAAAAGTATTTTATATGAAACAAAGTTATTCTATTTAGACAAAGTAAATACATAGATATGCACAAATGTCTAATTTGTGACACTTAAACACATAGGGCTCGTTTCCATTGAGCCGTAATTCAGTTTGAGTGCACTCGCAAACTGATAAATAAGCTGTCGGAAGCAATATCATTTATCAACAAATTCCATCGTAACCCAATTTCGGGAACCAGACTCCCGCTGCCGAAAACATTATTGTGTCCCATACAAAGTATAAGAAACTGCTAATCTTTAAATTATACCCGGTTTCCAATGCCCACGCAAACCATAAATATACTGTCGGAGGCTGCCGAAACACTAACAAAAATTACTCCCAGCTCAACTAGGTGTAAAACAGGAAAAAGGTGCTCTTTGAGACCGTTTTCCCATTAAAATCTAACCCGACAATTCAAAACCCCTCTATCCGCCATCCCCCCACATCGCAATTTATAATAAATGTATTATCCTCTAAACTGCCATGCCCCACAACGCAAACTTTCTATTAAATCTATTAACACCTAATTCGTGCAGCCCTCACAATGTATACTACCTAGTCTCTTAACCCCTAATCCGCATTGCCCCCACAACGCAAACGATCTATTTAAACTAATAACCCCTAATCCGCCATTAACCCACATCACAATTAAACTAAAAAATTCTATTAACCCCTAAACCGCCAAACCCCACAACGCAAATAACAAGTCACTAGCCCCCTAACCTAACACCCCCTAAATTAAATAAAAAGAGAGAAGCGCTCAACCTGGGAATGAACAATAGCATAATAGCTTGTTCTATGGCTAGTTACCACCCTAGAAGCAGCCTCTTTTTGCTCAATATGTGCCTTTCACAGAGAAGAACTTTCCTGTAGCATATCAGTCTGATCCTGACTTCACAGTACAGTCCAGCCCCGAAATACCAGGCAATCCCTCTCTGAACAAGAGAAACAGCAAAACCCCAGACGTATGTTTCGGCCCATTGTGGGCCTCGTCAGTGAGGTGCAGCCATATCCCTCTAGGCACACTGAGCAACGGGTCCATGTCTGGATTCCCGCATCACACTTAGGGAGACTTCCCCAAGTTTTTATAATTTGCATAAATAAAAAGAGAGAAGCGCTCAACCTGGGAACGAACAATAGCATAATAGCTTGTTCTATGGCTAGTTACCACCCTAGAAGCAGCCTCTTTTTGCTCAATATGTGCCTTTCACAGAGAAGAACTTTCCTGTAGTATATCAGTCTGATCCTGACTTCACAGTATAGTCCAGCCCCGAAATACCAGACAATCCCTCTCTGAACAAGAGAAACAGCAAAACCCCAGACGTACGTTTCGGCCTATTGTGGGCCTCGTCAGTGAGGTGCAGCCATATCCCTCTAGGCACACTGAGCAACGGGTTCACATCTGGATTCCCGCATCACACTTAGGGAGACTTCCCCAAGTGTCATAATTTGCATAAATAAAAAGAGAGAAGCGCTCAACCTGGGAACGAACAATAGCATAATAGCTTGTTCTATAGCTAGTTACCACCCTAGAAGCAGCCTCTTTTTGCTCAATATGTGCCTTTCACAGAGAAGAACTTTCCTGTAGCATATCAGTCTGATCCTGACTTCATAGTACAGTCCAGCCCCGAAATGCCAGGGAATCCCTCTCTGAACAAGAGAAACAGCAAAACCCCAGACATACGTTTCGGCCTATTGTGGGCCTCGTCAGTGAGGTGCAGCCATATCCCTCTAGGCACACTGAGCAACGCCCTAAATTAACCCCATTACATAAATTAAAATAATCCTAAATTACAATTAAAATAAAAAAACTTAGCATTACTTTAAAAATAAAAAAATAAGTTTAAATTAAGCTAAAATTACAGAAAATAAAAGTCTAACATTACATAAAATATTAATCAAAATTATTTAAAATGAAAAAATTAAACCTAATCCCTATGAAAATAAAAAAGCCCCCCCAAAATAAAAAACCCTAATCTAATACTAAACTACCAATAGCCCTTAAAAGGGCCTTTTGTAGGGCATTGCCCTAAATTAAACAGCTCTTTTACCTTTAAAAAAACTAAGTTCCCCCTAACAGTAAAACCCCCCATCCACCAAACCCCCCAAAATAAAAAACTAACACTAAAAAATCCTAAAATACCCATTGCCCCTAAAGGGGCATTTGTATGGGCATTTGCCCTTAAAAGGGCATTCAGCTCGGGGGGGCGGAGCTTGGCAGCAGCCACGATGGTCGCATAAGTCCGGAGCTCCGTATAATAGAGTCTCAAGATCACTACCTGGGGCTACTATCACTTCATATTTTACATGGAATTGGCAACGGATGAAGAGGAGAGCACAATCTGAGTCTGGAGACACTTCTTATCTGAGAGCAGACTACGGTGCTAAGCCTGGAGAAAAAAGTTACAGGCCCATGCTGCACGGAATGCGGGCACCATCTTGCCGACTTCAGCACATAGAGTAATATTACTCACAGAGATGCATGCTTACTCTCAATAATGGCTCCCACAGCAAACTACCTGGCTGGTTGACAAGAGTTACAGTGAGACGGGAGAGATCACCGCAAGGACCTAAGTGGCGCACAACAATTATAAATGCGGTAAGACTTTGCATATAGATCCGCTATAGCGAAGGTAACAGACCACGCCGCTGCCATAACAAACATCCATCCCCAATAATAGCAGAAAGGGAATCAGAGCAGAGGGCAAGATCTGTCATTAGATATCAGCTAAGAGAGATTGAGCACTCGCAGTGAGGGTCACAGCGCAGGGTGAGGTCAGCTGCCAAAATACTGAAAATAATAAAGTGAAACCAAGCATATTTAAGCAGCGGCAGTACTGAAATATATTTATATAACTTTCACTATTTGCTGACAAACTTAGACAATAACACACAGTGTCCCAGTAACGGTGACATTGAGACACATTATACACTTGAAATGGCATCCAGAAGACCAGCTAAAGCAGAAAAAATGGTTAAATTACCTGTACCTAAAGCACACACGATGCCCTAATATTTTGCAGCAGATCATTCACCCACAACCACTTCTCAAGGTAAAACTAAACCCTCCGTCAGCCCACAATCCCAGGGTTCCACATCGGATCCTACACTGGAAGATCCACCCTCGATCCCAGCTTCGCTTCTATCACATTTTGCCTCTAAACAGGAGATATCAGATATTCTCAGAACCTGCCTTAGAGAGGAGTTTACAGAACTCAAACAAGAAATACAATCTATGAGTTCTAGGGTAGAGATGATTGAAGCAGAAACTGAAGAAATCAGAGATGATATAGCTCGCATTGAAAATGATTCTTCCACTCAAAGAGAGAATATTGAAGCTTTAATGGACAAAATAGATGACTTGGAGAATAGGAGCAGGAGGAAAAACCTACGGCTAAGGGGTATCCCTGAATCCGTTTTACCAAGAGACCACCCAGAATATCTACAGGCCCTCTTCTCGGCCTTAAAAGAAACATCGTATACAGAAAACATCTTGTGGGTACGGGTCCACAGGGCCTTAAGGCCTAGACCTCCAGATAAAGCTCCACCTAGAGACATTATTATTAGATTTAAAAATTTTCTTGAAAAAGAAATGCTTCTCAATCAATCTAGATGACAACAGCCTGTGAAATTTCGGGGTACTGTCATATAAATTTATCAGGATCTTTCCACAAGAACGCTGCAACGCCGGAAGGAGTTTGCCCCTCTAACAACTCTCCTCCGTATCAAGAAGATACCATACAGGTGGGGATTCCCCACTCACCTTATAGTTATACAAGACAATAAAAGACTGATATGCAACAAACCTGAGGACATGAAAGCCTTTAGTAAAGATCTGGGCATAGATCATTCCTTGGAACTAGAACCACCGTCAATGGAACAGCAGAATACCGGCAAAAGGCCAAGCACTCATCATGGACAATGGCAAACCAAGCTGACCAAGAAAGGCAAAACATCACCACCAACGAAAGAATCAGAGAAGAGCCAATCCTTGTCAAGGGCCAGTGCAGGAGGTAGTCACTCCTCTAATTCAGAAGAAGAGTAAAAGATGTCGACAAAACTGGTTCCATTTTTAGTTCACTTTAAGGACCGATTCTAAGTAACAGTGAACTTGATCCAGTCTGAGACCTTTGGGTAACCATACCAGGATAGGTATCGTATTCATCTCATGTGCACCCAATATTTACTTGTATACTGTTCTCAGATATAACTTGCCCCTACTGTTTTTGTTTTTGCCCATATTTGCCTCAGGATAAATATATACAAGCTCTACCTGTATTTTCAGGCGAGCAAGAACTTTACATCAACCAAAAGTTGAGACTCTATGTTTGTATTTTCCCCCTAGTGATATTTCTCTGATTACAGACTTAGAGATGTGTTTGTTTGTATTTGTTTTTTGTTATTTACTGCACAGAACGTTATTTTCATTCTCACTCACAGAAATGTTGTTTGTTTGAATTGTTCATATATGAACACTGCATGTCACGTCCATAATATGGTTTGGGTAATTTAGACAGTTCTATATTTAGCAACAAGCTTTTATACAATAATGCCTTGTCATAGTTCTAACAAGACTCATTCTTTAGTTCTTCTGTCTCAAAATGCGAAGGGTCTTAATTCTCCATGTAAACGATCAAAGGCACTCTCAGATATTTCAAAGAGACAGGTGGATATCCTGTTCTTGCAGGAAACCCACTTCAAAAAGGGGAGCATCCCAAAATACTTAGGGCACACATATACACAGCACTTTCACAGCACAGGTCCCTCTAAGAAAGCTGGGGTTAGTATTCTCATGAAACGGAACATACCTTTTCAACTGCTTAAAAAAGACACCAACACAGAAGGCCGCTTCCTAGGATTAATGGGTCTTTTATATGGAAGACCGGTTACCTTCATAAATTTATATGCCCCTAACAGTAACCCAAAACACTTTTTTGCAAAACTATTCAATCGCATATTGGACATTTCTACAGGCCCAATTTACATAGGCGGAGATTTCAACTTACATTTCCAACCACGTCTAGACAGTAATAACCCCCGTCTTGCACATAACACGAAATTTCATACATATTTTTGGAAGCAGCTTAAATCTCACAGACTGTATGATGTATGGAGATTTCAACACCCCAACACTAGGGACTATACGTTTTACTCCCACCCCAACAAGTCTTACAGTAGGATCGACTATTTTCTTACTAATCAAATTGGCCTGACATCGGTTAAAAAATGTCTCATATCTCCCACAGTATGGTCAGATCATTCTGTGGTTTTACTGCATATTGACTGGCCTGAGCATTCAGATATACCATTTATTTGGAAGCTGGATGACACCTTGCTTAATGAAGTAGGGGTCATCGATAAACTAAATAAAACAATACAAGAGTACTTTCAAATAAACATACCTTCCACTCCCAACCAGTTTGCAGTTTGGGAGGCACATAAATGTCTACTTAGAGGAGAACTGATAAAACTTAGGGCCCAACGGAGACGCACTCACAGAGCAACATACGACGAGCTTACCACTAAACTTTTAGACTTGGAGTACTCACACAAACACTCCCCTATGAATGAAAGCATATTACTTGAAATAAAGAAAATCAGACAAACCCTTGATGACTTCTTACAAATAGAGTACTGCGACCTCTCTCATAAAACAAACAGTTTTTTTCATTATGAGAATAACAGGGCGGGTAGATGCCTAGCAAGAGCTTTAAAAAAGAGGAAACTTAAATCACATATATACGAGCTAAAAAAAAAACAACGCACCACCAATAGCCACTACCCCTAAAATACTTCAAGCATTCCACTCATATTATTCTGATCTATACAACATATCACCAAATGTCAATCTGTCTGGTTTGCAATTAGATGAATATATGGGAAAATGCCCCTTACCCACACTGACGGAAACCCAATTAGAACAACTTAACTCCCCTTTCTCTTTACCAGAAATTAAAAAAGCAATACAGACGATGAAAAACGGGAAAAGCCCAGGCCCTGATGGGTTCTCTGCGAAATATTATAAAATTTTTCAAGATAGTATAGCCCCGCAACTAGCTACAATCTTCAACGAAATTAGTCAAGGGGCCAAATTCCCACCCTCAATGTTAGAGGCACACGTAGTAGTCTTACCTAAACCAGGCAAACCAGCCACGACCCCGTCAAATTTTCGTCCCATATCATTATTGAACGTGGATGTTAAGCTGTATGCTAAGATTCTTGCCACCCGTTTAAATAGAGTACTCCCAGATCAAATCCACCTTAACCAAGTGGGATTTACCCCAAATAGGGAGGCTAGGGATAATACCACTAAAATTATAAATCTTATAGAGTTTGCAAACACGCACCATATCCCTTCAGTGGTCCTTTCTATGGACGCTGAAAAAGCATTCGACCGATTGAACTGGTCCTTCCTAAAGCATACGTTATTAAGATTTGGATTTAATGTTGAGTTCCTCGATAAGGTCTTTTCCCTATATAACACCCCTACAGCAAAAATTAAGCTAAACGATTCTTTATCTGAACCATTCCAAATTGCTAATGGAACTAGGCAGGGCTGCCCCCTATCCCCTACCCTATTCATTCTAGCAATAGAAGTTTTGGCCACATACATTAGACACAACCCAGCGATAAAAGGGATAGTGGTGGGTCAGGATGAATACAAGAAGTCTCTGTATGCGGACAATGTCATACTAACCCTAACAAATTTACAAACCTCAGTCCCCGCACTTATGTCAACATTACATGAGTTTGGAAGGGTGTCATTCTTTCGCATTAACTACTCGAAGTCAGAGTTCATTAACATAGGAACACCGCAACATGAACTACATCCTCTTATGATCCACCAATTCAAGCAACAACCCATAGCACTTAAATATCTGGGCGTTTACATAACTCCCTGTTTACATAAAATAATCCCTTTAAATTTTGAACCTCTTAAAACACATATTGTATCTACCTTAGCCTCGTGGAGAAGCAAACCTTTATCATGGTTAGGCAGGATCAATTCTATTAAAATGATCATCCTCCCGAAAATCCTCTATCTTTTTCAAACAATTCCTATTAACATCCCTGACAAAACAATACACCAACTACAAAAAATAATAAACTCATTCATATGGAACAATAAAAGACCGAGAATTGCTACACAGACTTTATACCGAAATAAGTTAAATGGCGGAATAGGGGCACCAAACCTACAGCTGTACAGATATGCGACTTATATGTCTAGAATTGTAGATTGGTGTAAGCATGCTACACATAAGGAGTGGGTAAACTTAGAAGCTAAAATATGTAACGATACTCAATTAGGAAGCCAATGTTGGATATGAAATAAACAGGATCATAATAATTATGCTCAATTTAGTGGAACTTCAATAGTTCAAGAAACATTCAAGACATGGCACAAAATTCTAAGATCACACAAGTCTATCTCGACTATCCCTTCTCCTCTGACTCCAATATCCTGGGACATTAAATCTCTTAACCAACCTCACTCGCAGAATCTGCACTCACTAACAATGCATCAGATGGCAACTTGGCACAAAGTCTTACAGAATGGCAAACTTAAACTTCTACAAGAGACCCTAGATACTTTAGGCCTTGAACACACCAATTGGCTGTTATATCACCAGATATCACACGGACATAGACAACATCTGCATAGGAAGGATATCTCTAGATCTATGACACCTTTTGAATCCATATGCTATGCACCATTACCACATAGAGGCACCCTATCCGTGTCTTATCTACTTCTTCTCACACACCAGACTACACGACCACCAACTTACGTTGCCAAATGGGAGTCAGAGCTGAATGACAATTTACCGCAAGAGACGTGGGATATAATATTTAGACAGATGAGCTCCTCAGCCTCATCAGTACAGGTAGCTGAAATGAACACCAAACTGCTATGTAGATGGCACTATACCCCAGATAAACTGGGGAGAATGATCCCCAATTATGACGTGAGGTGTTGGAGAGGATGCGAAGATAGAGGCACTTTCACGCACATATGGTGGTCTTGCCCACTTGCACAACAATATTGGTTAGATATAGGTAGAGAAATGAAGACAGTCTTAGGGTCCCCAATTCCTCACACACCATGGATGTTTCTGTTTAACGTTCGCCCTAAGATAAGGTGTACGTACAGACTAAAATTGTTGACAATTATGATTAATACAGCTAAAAGATATGTTCCATATAACTGGAAAAAATGCACATTACCTACGGTACAGTTTTGGAGGGACAGGGTCACGGTAGCCTTAAACTTAGAACAATACCATTACGCCAAAATAGACAAATTGGGGGATTTCTATGACATTCGCTTCATCTGGGAAGAATATACTCACTCCTTAACGAACACTATCCAATCCACTTCTATCCCTACCCACTAATCTCACTGTCACATGTACATTATTTAAGGGCTTGAGTGATTATTCATAAATGAAAATGGTACAAGAAACATTTAATGATGTTACGTATATAGGTTGTATCAAGTTAATAAATGATGTTACGTAAAAAAAAAAAAAAAAAAAAAAAAAAGGGGCATTCAGCTCTTTTACTGCCCTTAAAAG